>NW_027671511.1:0-108500 GCF_964165515.1 Mesoplodon bidens
GGGTATCTCAGGCAGGACAATGGAAAGCTTCCGGAAGAGCGCCCGGGGGCAGGACCACCCTGGCTGGCCTGCAGGCACCAAGTTGGCCTGCGTGCTGTTGCTGGTGTGGCTCCATGGCCCTTCCTCTAGTCTTTCAAGCCCTTGTACATATTCAGGTGTTTTACCTGGGAAGGGTGGGAACAGTTCAGCAGCAGCTGGCCTGGGGCTCAGCTCACCTTTATTCAGAGATGCCTCTGCACGATCCCCCAGCTTTGCAATGAGGACGCTCCTTGCGTGGGGTGTGGGTTGCTGGCTGTATGGGAGATGATTCCCCACCTCAGACCCATTTCAGAATTGTTTACCGCTGGAGCAAGTGCCCTGATAGGGTTTTCCTCTGTATAACTGGTGGGTTCAGGTTTTTTTTTTTCTTTTATGGTTCAAGTTAGATTTTATTCCTCTTTTATGTATTTATAGATATAAGCATGGAAATAATTCATTCCTGTAAATACATCTGTGTGAAGGGAAGAACTTTTTTCTGTATTATTTTTAAATATTATTTTTTTTAATTTTGAAATTTAATTTTATTTATTTTTTTATACAGCAGGTTATTATTAGTTATGTATTTTATGCATATACATGTATGCAGGTCAATCCCAATCTCCCAACTCATCCCACCACCACCACACCATGGCTTCCCACACTTGGTGTCCATACGTTTGTTCTCTACCTCTGTCTCTATTTCTTCCCTGCAAACCAGTTCATCTGTACCAGTTTTTAGGTTCCACATATATGCATTAATATACAATATTTGTTTTCCTCTTTCTGACTGACTTCATTCTGTATGACAGTCTCTAGATCCATCGATGTCTCTACAAATGACCCAGTTTCATTCCGTTTTATGGCTGAGTAATATTCCATTTTATACATGTACCACATCTTTATCCATTCATCTGTCTGTGGGCATTTAGGTTGCTTCCATTACCTGGCTATTGTAAATAGTGCTGCAATGAACATTGTGGTGAATGTGCCTTTTTGATTTATGGTGTTCTTTGGGTATATGCCCAGAAGTGGGATTGCTGGATCAGATGGTAAGTCTATTTCTAGTTTTTTTTTTTTTTAACGAAACTCCATACTGTTCTCCATAGTGACTGTATCAATTTACATTCCCACCAATAGTGGAAGAGGGCTCCTTTTGTCCACACCCTCCCCAGAATTTGTTGTCTGTAGATTTTCTGATGATGCCGATTCTAACAGTGTGAGGTGATACCTCATTGTAGTTTTGATTTGCATTTCTCTAATAATTAGTGCTGTTGAGCAGCTTTTCATGTGCGTCTTGGCCATCTCTGTGTCTTCTTTGAAGAAACGTATCTTTAGATCTTCTGCCCATTTTTGTATTGGGTTGTTTGTTTTTTTTAATATTAAGCTGCATGAGCTGTTTATATATATTGGAGATTAAACCTTTGTCCATTGATTCGTTTGCAACTTTTCGCCCCTTCTGAGGGATGCCTTTTTCCATTCCCGTTTTTTTAACCAAAAAGGAAAGAAAGAAAAAGAAGCAGAAAACTAATGTGCATAAAATATGCCTTTTGAAATGGTCGTTTTGAAATATGGACGTCCTTTGAAATTTTTGGTCGATATGTGACCCCAGCATTTGTTTTCAGGGCAGGTGTCATTTACGGGCCTGCAATGATTTTGAATATCAACTGACCATTAGCGCTGGGATTAAAGCTGCTGTTGTGTGAAACGGCCACAAGGTGGCAGCAGTTCTCCCTTACCAATTCTGGTTACTAGGGCAAGAGAGCCTCAATGGAAGTCGTGTTCTAGATTGGAATTTAGAATGGAATGTGCCAGGAGAAAGCCCCTCAAGTTTGTCTCCCTACTTCTTGTTCGTGTTTTTAATTTAATTTTTATTTTTTATTACAGCAAGTTTGATTACAATGTTTGGCTTGTTGGAGGTGTGGAAGATGTGGTTGGTTCTTTTACACATATACACATGTCTGTTTTTCCTGGGATCCTTTTCTCATGTACGTTATGACAGAATGTTGAGTAGTCTTTTGGTATTCCGTAGGTCTTTGGTGATTATATATGTCACCTGTGTTTGTATAAGTCTGTTAACCCCGATATCGTAATGAAACCAATCCTCACACCTTTCCATTGGTGAACCATAAGTTTGTTTAATGAATCTCTGATTGCCCTTCTCGGTGGAAATATCTGCCCTGGTATCCATTTTTAGGTAACACCTATAAGTGATATGATATGATATGTGTCTTTCACTTTCTGACTTACTGCAAGTCACGTGATTACCTCTAGACTCATCTACGGTGGTGCAAATGGCATTGTGTTCTTTTTTTCCTTGGCTTCTCTTCTGCCTTAGCGAGGTCCGTTTTCAACAATGTGATTGCCTGAGTGTTGTGGATTAGCTGACCTGGGCAGCCTTACCCTGCCGCCCAGCCCTCCCCAGGTGTGCCTGGTTGAGGTCAATATAAACAGCGCTCCAGGCAGCAATAGCCCCTGAAGCTGTTCCTGACTCCATATTCTCTGCCCCGTCAGCAGTCTCGGGGCGGTGCTGGTGGGAGGGAATGAGGGGCCACAGCTTTGTTGGTGGCCCGGTGTGAGTGGGGTTCTGCTGGCCTTTCTGCAGGAGTTGCCAGGCTGCCACCTGTAAAGAAGAGGATGTGTCACCCATACCTTCCGCTGGAATTTCTCTCCGGACAGAGGTGAGGAAGGAAAAAAGCAGTGGGGGCCGGGACAGGTGGGGTATCTCAGGCAGGACAATGGAAAGCTTCCGGAAGAGCGCCCGGGGGCAGGACCACCCTGGCTGGCCTGCAGGCACCAAGTTGGCCTGCGTGCTGTTGCTGGTGTGGCTCCATGGCCCTTCCTCTAGTCTTTCAAGCCCTTGTACATATTCAGGTGTTTTACCTGGGAAGGGTGGGAACAGTTCAGCAGCAGCTGGCCTGGGGCTCAGCTCACCTTTATTCAGAGATGCCTCTGCACGATCCCCCAGCTTTGCAATGAGGACGCTCCTTGCGTGGGGTGTGGGTTGCTGGCTGTATGGGAGATGATTCCCCACCTCAGACCCATTTCAGAATTGTTTACCGCTGGAGCAAGTGCCCTGATAGGGTTTTCCTCTGTATAACTGGTGGGTTCAGGTTTTTTTTTTTCTTTTATGGTTCAAGTTAGATTTTATTCCTCTTTTATGTATTTATAGATATAAGCATGGAAATAATTCATTCCTGTAAATACATCTGTGTGAAGGGAAGAACTTTTTTCTGTATTATTTTTAAATATTATTTTTTTTAATTTTGAAATTTAATTTTATTTATTTTTTTATACAGCAGGTTATTATTAGTTATGTATTTTATGCATATACATGTATGCAGGTCAATCCCAATCTCCCAACTCATCCCACCACCACCACACCATGGCTTCCCACACTTGGTGTCCATACGTTTGTTCTCTACCTCTGTCTCTATTTCTTCCCTGCAAACCAGTTCATCTGTACCAGTTTTTAGGTTCCACATATATGCATTAATATACAATATTTGTTTTCCTCTTTCTGACTGACTTCATTCTGTATGACAGTCTCTAGATCCATCGATGTCTCTACAAATGACCCAGTTTCATTCCGTTTTATGGCTGAGTAATATTCCATTTTATACATGTACCACATCTTTATCCATTCATCTGTCTGTGGGCATTTAGGTTGCTTCCATTACCTGGCTATTGTAAATAGTGCTGCAATGAACATTGTGGTGAATGTGCCTTTTTGATTTATGGTGTTCTTTGGGTATATGCCCAGAAGTGGGATTGCTGGATCAGATGGTAAGTCTATTTCTAGTTTTTTTTTTTTTTAACGAAACTCCATACTGTTCTCCATAGTGACTGTATCAATTTACATTCCCACCAATAGTGGAAGAGGGCTCCTTTTGTCCACACCCTCCCCAGAATTTGTTGTCTGTAGATTTTCTGATGATGCCGATTCTAACAGTGTGAGGTGATACCTCATTGTAGTTTTGATTTGCATTTCTCTAATAATTAGTGCTGTTGAGCAGCTTTTCATGTGCGTCTTGGCCATCTCTGTGTCTTCTTTGAAGAAACGTATCTTTAGATCTTCTGCCCATTTTTGTATTGGGTTGTTTGTTTTTTTTAATATTAAGCTGCATGAGCTGTTTATATATATTGGAGATTAAACCTTTGTCCATTGATTCGTTTGCAACTTTTCGCCCCTTCTGAGGGATGCCTTTTTCCATTCCCGTTTTTTTAACCAAAAAGGAAAGAAAGAAAAAGAAGCAGAAAACTAATGTGCATAAAATATGCCTTTTGAAATGGTCGTTTTGAAATATGGACGTCCTTTGAAATTTTTGGTCGATATGTGACCCCAGCATTTGTTTTCAGGGCAGGTGTCATTTACGGGCCTGCAATGATTTTGAATATCAACTGACCATTAGCGCTGGGATTAAAGCTGCTGTTGTGTGAAACGGCCACAAGGTGGCAGCAGTTCTCCCTTACCAATTCTGGTTACTAGGGCAAGAGAGCCTCAATGGAAGTCGTGTTCTAGATTGGAATTTAGAATGGAATGTGCCAGGAGAAAGCCCCTCAAGTTTGTCTCCCTACTTCTTGTTCGTGTTTTTAATTTAATTTTTATTTTTTATTACAGCAAGTTTGATTACAATGTTTGGCTTGTTGGAGGTGTGGAAGATGTGGTTGGTTCTTTTACACATATACACATGTCTGTTTTTCCTGGGATCCTTTTCTCATGTACGTTATGACAGAATGTTGAGTAGTCTTTTGGTATTCCGTAGGTCTTTGGTGATTATATATGTCACCTGTGTTTGTATAAGTCTGTTAACCCCGATATCGTAATGAAACCAATCCTCACACCTTTCCATTGGTGAACCATAAGTTTGTTTAATGAATCTCTGATTGCCCTTCTCGGTGGAAATATCTGCCCTGGTATCCATTTTTAGGTAACACCTATAAGTGATATGATATGATATGTGTCTTTCACTTTCTGACTTACTGCAAGTCACGTGATTACCTCTAGACTCATCTACGGTGGTGCAAATGGCATTGTGTTCTTTTTTTCCTTGGCTTCTCTTCTGCCTTAGCGAGGTCCGTTTTCAACAATGTGATTGCCTGAGTGTTGTGGATTAGCTGACCTGGGCAGCCTTACCCTGCCGCCCAGCCCTCCCCAGGTGTGCCTGGTTGAGGTCAATATAAACAGCGCTCCAGGCAGCAATAGCCCCTGAAGCTGTTCCTGACTCCATATTCTCTGCCCCGTCAGCAGTCTCGGGGCGGTGCTGGTGGGAGGGAATGAGGGGCCACAGCTTTGTTGGTGGCCCGGTGTGAGTGGGGTTCTGCTGGCCTTTCTGCAGGAGTTGCCAGGCTGCCACCTGTAAAGAAGAGGATGTGTCACCCATACCTTCCGCTGGAATTTCTCTCCGGACAGAGGTGAGGAAGGAAAAAAGCAGTGGGGGCCGGGACAGGTGGGGTATCTCAGGCAGGACAATGGAAAGCTTCCGGAAGAGCGCCCGGGGGCAGGACCACCCTGGCTGGCCTGCAGGCACCAAGTTGGCCTGCGTGCTGTTGCTGGTGTGGCTCCATGGCCCTTCCTCTAGTCTTTCAAGCCCTTGTACATATTCAGGTGTTTTACCTGGGAAGGGTGGGAACAGTTCAGCAGCAGCTGGCCTGGGGCTCAGCTCACCTTTATTCAGAGATGCCTCTGCACGATCCCCCAGCTTTGCAATGAGGACGCTCCTTGCGTGGGGTGTGGGTTGCTGGCTGTATGGGAGATGATTCCCCACCTCAGACCCATTTCAGAATTGTTTACCGCTGGAGCAAGTGCCCTGATAGGGTTTTCCTCTGTATAACTGGTGGGTTCAGGTTTTTTTTTTTCTTTTATGGTTCAAGTTAGATTTTATTCCTCTTTTATGTATTTATAGATATAAGCATGGAAATAATTCATTCCTGTAAATACATCTGTGTGAAGGGAAGAACTTTTTTCTGTATTATTTTTAAATATTATTTTTTTTAATTTTGAAATTTAATTTTATTTATTTTTTTATACAGCAGGTTATTATTAGTTATGTATTTTATGCATATACATGTATGCAGGTCAATCCCAATCTCCCAACTCATCCCACCACCACCACACCATGGCTTCCCACACTTGGTGTCCATACGTTTGTTCTCTACCTCTGTCTCTATTTCTTCCCTGCAAACCAGTTCATCTGTACCAGTTTTTAGGTTCCACATATATGCATTAATATACAATATTTGTTTTCCTCTTTCTGACTGACTTCATTCTGTATGACAGTCTCTAGATCCATCGATGTCTCTACAAATGACCCAGTTTCATTCCGTTTTATGGCTGAGTAATATTCCATTTTATACATGTACCACATCTTTATCCATTCATCTGTCTGTGGGCATTTAGGTTGCTTCCATTACCTGGCTATTGTAAATAGTGCTGCAATGAACATTGTGGTGAATGTGCCTTTTTGATTTATGGTGTTCTTTGGGTATATGCCCAGAAGTGGGATTGCTGGATCAGATGGTAAGTCTATTTCTAGTTTTTTTTTTTTTTAACGAAACTCCATACTGTTCTCCATAGTGACTGTATCAATTTACATTCCCACCAATAGTGGAAGAGGGCTCCTTTTGTCCACACCCTCCCCAGAATTTGTTGTCTGTAGATTTTCTGATGATGCCGATTCTAACAGTGTGAGGTGATACCTCATTGTAGTTTTGATTTGCATTTCTCTAATAATTAGTGCTGTTGAGCAGCTTTTCATGTGCGTCTTGGCCATCTCTGTGTCTTCTTTGAAGAAACGTATCTTTAGATCTTCTGCCCATTTTTGTATTGGGTTGTTTGTTTTTTTTAATATTAAGCTGCATGAGCTGTTTATATATATTGGAGATTAAACCTTTGTCCATTGATTCGTTTGCAACTTTTCGCCCCTTCTGAGGGATGCCTTTTTCCATTCCCGTTTTTTTAACCAAAAAGGAAAGAAAGAAAAAGAAGCAGAAAACTAATGTGCATAAAATATGCCTTTTGAAATGGTCGTTTTGAAATATGGACGTCCTTTGAAATTTTTGGTCGATATGTGACCCCAGCATTTGTTTTCAGGGCAGGTGTCATTTACGGGCCTGCAATGATTTTGAATATCAACTGACCATTAGCGCTGGGATTAAAGCTGCTGTTGTGTGAAACGGCCACAAGGTGGCAGCAGTTCTCCCTTACCAATTCTGGTTACTAGGGCAAGAGAGCCTCAATGGAAGTCGTGTTCTAGATTGGAATTTAGAATGGAATGTGCCAGGAGAAAGCCCCTCAAGTTTGTCTCCCTACTTCTTGTTCGTGTTTTTAATTTAATTTTTATTTTTTATTACAGCAAGTTTGATTACAATGTTTGGCTTGTTGGAGGTGTGGAAGATGTGGTTGGTTCTTTTACACATATACACATGTCTGTTTTTCCTGGGATCCTTTTCTCATGTACGTTATGACAGAATGTTGAGTAGTCTTTTGGTATTCCGTAGGTCTTTGGTGATTATATATGTCACCTGTGTTTGTATAAGTCTGTTAACCCCGATATCGTAATGAAACCAATCCTCACACCTTTCCATTGGTGAACCATAAGTTTGTTTAATGAATCTCTGATTGCCCTTCTCGGTGGAAATATCTGCCCTGGTATCCATTTTTAGGTAACACCTATAAGTGATATGATATGATATGTGTCTTTCACTTTCTGACTTACTGCAAGTCACGTGATTACCTCTAGACTCATCTACGGTGGTGCAAATGGCATTGTGTTCTTTTTTTCCTTGGCTTCTCTTCTGCCTTAGCGAGGTCCGTTTTCAACAATGTGATTGCCTGAGTGTTGTGGATTAGCTGACCTGGGCAGCCTTACCCTGCCGCCCAGCCCTCCCCAGGTGTGCCTGGTTGAGGTCAATATAAACAGCGCTCCAGGCAGCAATAGCCCCTGAAGCTGTTCCTGACTCCATATTCTCTGCCCCGTCAGCAGTCTCGGGGCGGTGCTGGTGGGAGGGAATGAGGGGCCACAGCTTTGTTGGTGGCCCGGTGTGAGTGGGGTTCTGCTGGCCTTTCTGCAGGAGTTGCCAGGCTGCCACCTGTAAAGAAGAGGATGTGTCACCCATACCTTCCGCTGGAATTTCTCTCCGGACAGAGGTGAGGAAGGAAAAAAGCAGTGGGGGCCGGGACAGGTGGGGTATCTCAGGCAGGACAATGGAAAGCTTCCGGAAGAGCGCCCGGGGGCAGGACCACCCTGGCTGGCCTGCAGGCACCAAGTTGGCCTGCGTGCTGTTGCTGGTGTGGCTCCATGGCCCTTCCTCTAGTCTTTCAAGCCCTTGTACATATTCAGGTGTTTTACCTGGGAAGGGTGGGAACAGTTCAGCAGCAGCTGGCCTGGGGCTCAGCTCACCTTTATTCAGAGATGCCTCTGCACGATCCCCCAGCTTTGCAATGAGGACGCTCCTTGCGTGGGGTGTGGGTTGCTGGCTGTATGGGAGATGATTCCCCACCTCAGACCCATTTCAGAATTGTTTACCGCTGGAGCAAGTGCCCTGATAGGGTTTTCCTCTGTATAACTGGTGGGTTCAGGTTTTTTTTTTTCTTTTATGGTTCAAGTTAGATTTTATTCCTCTTTTATGTATTTATAGATATAAGCATGGAAATAATTCATTCCTGTAAATACATCTGTGTGAAGGGAAGAACTTTTTTCTGTATTATTTTTAAATATTATTTTTTTTAATTTTGAAATTTAATTTTATTTATTTTTTTATACAGCAGGTTATTATTAGTTATGTATTTTATGCATATACATGTATGCAGGTCAATCCCAATCTCCCAACTCATCCCACCACCACCACACCATGGCTTCCCACACTTGGTGTCCATACGTTTGTTCTCTACCTCTGTCTCTATTTCTTCCCTGCAAACCAGTTCATCTGTACCAGTTTTTAGGTTCCACATATATGCATTAATATACAATATTTGTTTTCCTCTTTCTGACTGACTTCATTCTGTATGACAGTCTCTAGATCCATCGATGTCTCTACAAATGACCCAGTTTCATTCCGTTTTATGGCTGAGTAATATTCCATTTTATACATGTACCACATCTTTATCCATTCATCTGTCTGTGGGCATTTAGGTTGCTTCCATTACCTGGCTATTGTAAATAGTGCTGCAATGAACATTGTGGTGAATGTGCCTTTTTGATTTATGGTGTTCTTTGGGTATATGCCCAGAAGTGGGATTGCTGGATCAGATGGTAAGTCTATTTCTAGTTTTTTTTTTTTTTAACGAAACTCCATACTGTTCTCCATAGTGACTGTATCAATTTACATTCCCACCAATAGTGGAAGAGGGCTCCTTTTGTCCACACCCTCCCCAGAATTTGTTGTCTGTAGATTTTCTGATGATGCCGATTCTAACAGTGTGAGGTGATACCTCATTGTAGTTTTGATTTGCATTTCTCTAATAATTAGTGCTGTTGAGCAGCTTTTCATGTGCGTCTTGGCCATCTCTGTGTCTTCTTTGAAGAAACGTATCTTTAGATCTTCTGCCCATTTTTGTATTGGGTTGTTTGTTTTTTTTAATATTAAGCTGCATGAGCTGTTTATATATATTGGAGATTAAACCTTTGTCCATTGATTCGTTTGCAACTTTTCGCCCCTTCTGAGGGATGCCTTTTTCCATTCCCGTTTTTTTAACCAAAAAGGAAAGAAAGAAAAAGAAGCAGAAAACTAATGTGCATAAAATATGCCTTTTGAAATGGTCGTTTTGAAATATGGACGTCCTTTGAAATTTTTGGTCGATATGTGACCCCAGCATTTGTTTTCAGGGCAGGTGTCATTTACGGGCCTGCAATGATTTTGAATATCAACTGACCATTAGCGCTGGGATTAAAGCTGCTGTTGTGTGAAACGGCCACAAGGTGGCAGCAGTTCTCCCTTACCAATTCTGGTTACTAGGGCAAGAGAGCCTCAATGGAAGTCGTGTTCTAGATTGGAATTTAGAATGGAATGTGCCAGGAGAAAGCCCCTCAAGTTTGTCTCCCTACTTCTTGTTCGTGTTTTTAATTTAATTTTTATTTTTTATTACAGCAAGTTTGATTACAATGTTTGGCTTGTTGGAGGTGTGGAAGATGTGGTTGGTTCTTTTACACATATACACATGTCTGTTTTTCCTGGGATCCTTTTCTCATGTACGTTATGACAGAATGTTGAGTAGTCTTTTGGTATTCCGTAGGTCTTTGGTGATTATATATGTCACCTGTGTTAACCCCGATATCGTAATGAAACCAATCCTCACACCTTTCCATTGGTGAACCATAAGTTTGTTTAATGAATTGTTTAATGAATCTCTGATTGCCCTTCTCGGTGGAAATATCTGCCCTGGTATCCATTTTTAGGTAACACCTATAAGTGATATGATATGATATGTGTCTTTCACTTTCTGACTTACTGCAAGTCACGTGATTACCTCTAGACTCATCTACGGTGGTGCAAATGGCATTGTGTTCTTTTTTTCCTTGGCTTCTCTTCTGCCTTAGCGAGGTCCGTTTTCAACAATGTGATTGCCTGAGTGTTGTGGATTAGCTGACCTGGGCAGCCTTACCCTGCCGCCCAGCCCTCCCCAGGTGTGCCTGGTTGAGGTCAATATAAACAGCGCTCCAGGCAGCAATAGCCCCTGAAGCTGTTCCTGACTCCATATTCTCTGCCCCGTCAGCAGTCTCGGGGTGGTGCTGGTGGGAGGGAATGAGGGGCCACAGCTTTGTTGGTGGCCCGGTGTGAGTGGGGTTCTGCTGGCCTTTCTGCAGGAGTTGCCAGGCTGCCACCTGTAAAGAAGAGGATGTGTCACCCATACCTTCCGCTGGAATTTCTCTCCGGACAGAGGTGAGGAAGGAAAAAAGCAGTGGGGGCCGGGACAGGTGGGGTATCTCAGGCAGGACAATGGAAAGCTTCCGGAAGAGCGCCCGGGGGCAGGACCACCCTGGCTGGCCTGCAGGCACCAAGTTGGCCTGCGTGCTGTTGCTGGTGTGGCTCCATGGCCCTTCCTCTAGTCTTTCAAGCCCTTGTACATATTCAGGTGTTTTACCTGGGAAGGGTGGGAACAGTTCAGCAGCAGCTGGCCTGGGGCTCAGCTCACCTTTATTCAGAGATGCCTCTGCACGATCCCCCAGCTTTGCAATGAGGACGCTCCTTGCGTGGGGTGTGGGTTGCTGGCTGTATGGGAGATGATTCCCCACCTCAGACCCATTTCAGAATTGTTTACCGCTGGAGCAAGTGCCCTGATAGGGTTTTCCTCTGTATAACTGGTGGGTTCAGGTTTTTTTTTTTCTTTTATGGTTCAAGTTAGATTTTATTCCTCTTTTATGTATTTAGAGATATGAGCATGGAAATAATTCATTCCTGTAAATACATCTGTGTGAAGGGAAGAACTTTTTTCTGTATTATTTTTAAATATTATTTTTTTTAATTTTGAAATTTAATTTTATTTATTTTTTTATACAGCAGGTTATTATTAGTTATGTATTTTATGCATATACATGTATGCAGGTCAATCCCAATCTCCCAACTCATCCCACCACCACCACACCATGGCTTCCCACACTTGGTGTCCATACGTTTGTTCTCTACCTCTGTCTCTATTTCTTCCCTGCAAACCAGTTCATCTGTACCAGTTTTTAGGTTCCACATATATGCATTAATATACAATATTTGTTTTCCTCTTTCTGACTGACTTCATTCTGTATGACAGTCTCTAGATCCATCGATGTCTCTACAAATGACCCAGTTTCATTCCGTTTTATGGCTGAGTAATATTCCATTTTATACATGTACCACATCTTTATCCATTCATCTGTCTGTGGGCATTTAGGTTGCTTCCATTACCTGGCTATTGTAAATAGTGCTGCAATGAACATTGTGGTGAATGTGCCTTTTTGATTTATGGTGTTCTTTGGGTATATGCCCAGAAGTGGGATTGCTGGATCAGATGGTAATTCTATTTCTAGTTTTTTTTTTTAACGAAACTCCATACTGTTCTCCATAGTGACTGTATCAATTTACATTCCCACCAATAGTGGGAGAGGGCTCCTTTTGTCCACACCCTCCCCAGAATTTGTTGTCTGTAGATTTTCTGATGATGCCGATTCTAACAGTGTGAGGTGATACCTCATTGTAGTTTTGATTTGCATTTCTCTAATAATTAGTGCTGTTGAGCAGCTTTTCATGTGCGTCTTGGCCATCTCTGTGTCTTCTTTGAAGAAACGTATCTTTAGATCTTCTGCCCATTTTTGTATTGGGTTGTTTGTTTTTTTTAATATTAAGCTGCATGAGCTGTTTATATATATTGGAGATTAAACCTTTGTCCATTGATTCGTTTGCAACTTTTCGCCCCTTCTGAGGGATGCCTTTTTCCATTCCCGTTTTTTTAACCAAAAAAGAAAGAAAGAAAAAGAAGCAGAAAACTAATGTGCATAAAATATGCCTTTTGAAATGGTCGTTTTGAAATATGGACGTCCTTTGAATTTTTTGGTCGATATGTGACCCCAGCATTTGTTTTCAGGGCAGGTGTCATTTACGGGCCTGCAATGATTTTGAATATCAACTGACCATTAGCGCTGGGATTAAAGCTGCTGTTGTGTGAAACGGCCACAAGGTGGCAGCAGTTCTCCCTTACCAATTCTGGTTACTAGGGCAAGAGAGCCTCAATGGAAGTCGTGTTCTAGATTGGAATTTAGAATGGAATGTGCCAGGAGAAAGCCCCTCAAGTTTGTCTCCCTACTTCTTGTTCGTGTTTTTAATTTAATTTTTATTTTTTATTACAGCAAGTTTGATTACAATGTTTGGCTTGTTGGAGGTGTGGAAGATGTGGTTGGTTCTTTTACACATATACACATGTCTGTTTTTCCTGGGATCCTTTTCTCATGTACGTTATGACAGAATGTTGAGTAGTCTTTTGGTATTCCGTAGGTCTTTGGTGATTATATATGTCACCTGTGTTAACCCCGATATCGTAATGAAACCAATCCTCACACCTTTCCATTGGTGAACCATAAGTTTGTTTAATGAATTGTTTAATGAATCTCTGATTGCCCTTCTCGGTGGAAATATCTGCCCTGGTATCCATTTTTAGGTAACACCTATAAGTGATATGATATGATATGTGTCTTTCACTTTCTGACTTACTGCAAGTCACGTGATTACCTCTAGACTCATCTACGGTGGTGCAAATGGCATTGTGTTCTTTTTTTCCTTGGCTTCTCTTCTGCCTTAGCGAGGTCCGTTTTCAACAATGTGATTGCCTGAGTGTTGTGGATTAGCTGACCTGGGCAGCCTTACCCTGCCGCCCAGCCCTCCCCAGGTGTGCCTGGTTGAGGTCAATATAAACAGCGCTCCAGGCAGCAATAGCCCCTGAAGCTGTTCCTGACTCCATATTCTCTGCCCCGTCAGCAGTCTCGGGGCGGTGCTGGTGGGAGGGAATGAGGGGCCACAGCTTTGTTGGTGGCCCGGTGTGAGTGGGGTTCTGCTGGCCTTTCTGCAGGAGTTGCCAGGCTGCCACCTGTAAAGAAGAGGATGTGTCACCCATACCTTCCGCTGGAATTTCTCTCCGGACAGAGGTGAGGAAGGAAAAAAGCAGTGGGGGCCGGGACAGGTGGGGTATCTCAGGCAGGACAATGGAAAGCTTCCGGAAGAGCGCCCGGGGGCAGGACCACCCTGGCTGGCCTGCAGGCACCAAGTTGGCCTGCGTGCTGTTGCTGGTGTGGCTCCATGGCCCTTCCTCTAGTCTTTCAAGCCCTTGTACATATTCAGGTGTTTTACCTGGGAAGGGTGGGAACAGTTCAGCAGCAGCTGGCCTGGGGCTCAGCTCACCTTTATTCAGAGATGCCTCTGCACGATCCCCCAGCTTTGCAATGAGGACGCTCCTTGCGTGGGGTGTGGGTTGCTGGCTGTATGGGAGATGATTCCCCACCTCAGACCCATTTCAGAATTGTTTACCGCTGGAGCAAGTGCCCTGATAGGGTTTTCCTCTGTATAACTGGTGGGTTCAGGTTTTTTTTTTTCTTTTATGGTTCAAGTTAGATTTTATTCCTCTTTTATGTATTTATAGATATAAGCATGGAAATAATTCATTCCTGTAAATACATCTGTGTGAAGGGAAGAACTTTTTTCTGTATTATTTTTAAATATTATTTTTTTTAATTTTGAAATTTAATTTTATTTATTTTTTTATACAGCAGGTTATTATTAGTTATGTATTTTATGCATATACATGTATGCAGGTCAATCCCAATCTCCCAACTCATCCCACCACCACCACACCATGGCTTCCCACACTTGGTGTCCATACGTTTGTTCTCTACCTCTGTCTCTATTTCTTCCCTGCAAACCAGTTCATCTGTACCAGTTTTTAGGTTCCACATATATGCATTAATATACAATATTTGTTTTCCTCTTTCTGACTGACTTCATTCTGTATGACAGTCTCTAGATCCATCGATGTCTCTACAAATGACCCAGTTTCATTCCGTTTTATGGCTGAGTAATATTCCATTTTATACATGTACCACATCTTTATCCATTCATCTGTCTGTGGGCATTTAGGTTGCTTCCATTACCTGGCTATTGTAAATAGTGCTGCAATGAACATTGTGGTGAATGTGCCTTTTTGATTTATGGTGTTCTTTGGGTATATGCCCAGAAGTGGGATTGCTGGATCAGATGGTAATTCTATTTCTAGTTTTTTTTTTTAACGAAACTCCATACTGTTCTCCATAGTGACTGTATCAATTTACATTCCCACCAATAGTGGAAGAGGGCTCCTTTTGTCCACACCCTCCCCAGAATTTGTTGTCTGTAGATTTTCTGATGATGCCGATTCTAACAGTGTGAGGTGATACCTCATTGTAGTTTTGATTTGCATTTCTCTAATAATTAGTGCTGTTGAGCAGCTTTTCATGTGTGTCTTGGCCATCTCTGTGTCTTCTTTGAAGAAACGTATCTTTAGATCTTCTGCCCATTTTTGTATTGGGTTGTTTGTTTTTTTTAATATTAAGCTGCATGAGCTGTTTATATATATTGGAGATTAAACCTTTGTCCATTGATTCGTTTGCAACTTTTCGCCCCTTCTGAGGGATGCCTTTTTCCATTCCCGTTTTTTTAACCAAAAAGGAAAGAAAGAAAAAGAAGCAGAAAACTAATGTGCATAAAATATGCCTTTTGAAATGGTCGTTTTGAAATATGGACGTCCTTTGAAATTTTTGGTCGATATGTGACCCCAGCATTTGTTTTCAGGGCAGGTGTCATTTACGGGCCTGCAATGATTTTGAATATCAACTGACCATTAGCGCTGGGATTAAAGCTGCTGTTGTGTGAAACGGCCACAAGGTGGCAGCAGTTCTCCCTTACCAATTCTGGTTACTAGGGCAAGAGAGCCTCAATGGAAGTCGTGTTCTAGATTGGAATTTAGAATGGAATGTGCCAGGAGAAAGCCCCTCAAGTTTGTCTCCCTACTTCTTGTTCGTGTTTTTAATTTAATTTTTATTTTTTATTACAGCAAGTTTGATTACAATGTTTGGCTTGTTGGAGGTGTGGAAGATGTGGTTGGTTCTTTTACACATATACACATGTCTGTTTTTCCTGGGATCCTTTTCTCATGTACGTTATGACAGAATGTTGAGTAGTCTTTTGGTATTCCGTAGGTCTTTGGTGATTATATATGTCACCTGTGTTAACCCCGATATCGTAATGAAACCAATCCTCACACCTTTCCATTGGTGAACCATAAGTTTGTTTAATGAATTGTTTAATGAATCTCTGATTGCCCTTCTCGGTGGAAATATCTGCCCTGGTATCCATTTTTAGGTAACACCTATAAGTGATATGATATGATATGTGTCTTTCACTTTCTGACTTACTGCAAGTCACGTGATTACCTCTAGACTCATCTACGGTGGTGCAAATGGCATTGTGTTCTTTTTTTCCTTGGCTTCTCTTCTGCCTTAGCGAGGTCCGTTTTCAACAATGTGATTGCCTGAGTGTTGTGGATTAGCTGACCTGGGCAGCCTTACCCTGCCGCCCAGCCCTCCCCAGGTGTGCCTGGTTGAGGTCAATATAAACAGCGCTCCAGGCAGCAATAGCCCCTGAAGCTGTTCCTGACTCCATATTCTCTGCCCCGTCAGCAGTCTCGGGGCGGTGCTGGTGGGAGGGAATGAGGGGCCACAGCTTTGTTGGTGGCCCGGTGTGAGTGGGGTTCTGCTGGCCTTTCTGCAGGAGTTGCCAGGCTGCCACCTGTAAAGAAGAGGATGTGTCACCCATACCTTCCGCTGGAATTTCTCTCCGGACAGAGGTGAGGAAGGAAAAAAGCAGTGGGGGCCGGGACAGGTGGGGTATCTCAGGCAGGACAATGGAAAGCTTCCGGAAGAGCGCCCGGGGGCAGGACCACCCTGGCTGGCCTGCAGGCACCAAGTTGGCCTGCGTGCTGTTGCTGGTGTGGCTCCATGGCCCTTCCTCTAGTCTTTCAAGCCCTTGTACATATTCAGGTGTTTTACCTGGGAAGGGTGGGAACAGTTCAGCAGCAGCTGGCCTGGGGCTCAGCTCACCTTTATTCAGAGATGCCTCTGCACGATCCCCCAGCTTTGCAATGAGGACGCTCCTTGCGTGGGGTGTGGGTTGCTGGCTGTATGGGAGATGATTCCCCACCTCAGACCCATTTCAGAATTGTTTACCGCTGGAGCAAGTGCCCTGATAGGGTTTTCCTCTGTATAACTGGTGGGTTCAGGTTTTTTTTTTTCTTTTATGGTTCAAGTTAGATTTTATTCCTCTTTTATGTATTTATAGATATAAGCATGGAAATAATTCATTCCTGTAAATACATCTGTGTGAAGGGAAGAACTTTTTTCTGTATTATTTTTAAATATTATTTTTTTTAATTTTGAAATTTAATTTTATTTATTTTTTTATACAGCAGGTTATTATTAGTTATGTATTTTATGCATATACATGTATGCAGGTCAATCCCAATCTCCCAACTCATCCCACCACCACCACACCATGGCTTCCCACACTTGGTGTCCATACGTTTGTTCTCTACCTCTGTCTCTATTTCTTCCCTGCAAACCAGTTCATCTGTACCAGTTTTTAGGTTCCACATATATGCATTAATATACAATATTTGTTTTCCTCTTTCTGACTGACTTCATTCTGTATGACAGTCTCTAGATCCATCGATGTCTCTACAAATGACCCAGTTTCATTCCGTTTTATGGCTGAGTAATATTCCATTTTATACATGTACCACATCTTTATCCATTCATCTGTCTGTGGGCATTTAGGTTGCTTCCATTACCTGGCTATTGTAAATAGTGCTGCAATGAACATTGTGGTGAATGTGCCTTTTTGATTTATGGTGTTCTTTGGGTATATGCCCAGAAGTGGGATTGCTGGATCAGATGGTAATTCTATTTCTAGTTTTTTTTTTTAACGAAACTCCATACTGTTCTCCATAGTGACTGTATCAATTTACATTCCCACCAATAGTGGAAGAGGGCTCCTTTTGTCCACACCCTCCCCAGAATTTGTTGTCTGTAGATTTTCTGATGATGCCGATTCTAACAGTGTGAGGTGATACCTCATTGTAGTTTTGATTTGCATTTCTCTAATAATTAGTGCTGTTGAGCAGCTTTTCATGTGCGTCTTGGCCATCTCTGTGTCTTCTTTGAAGAAACGTATCTTTAGATCTTCTGCCCATTTTTGTATTGGGTTGTTTGTTTTTTTTAATATTAAGCTGCATGAGCTGTTTATATATATTGGAGATTAAACCTTTGTCCATTGATTCGTTTGCAACTTTTCGCCCCTTCTGAGGGATGCCTTTTTCCATTCCCGTTTTTTTAACCAAAAAGGAAAGAAAGAAAAAGAAGCAGAAAACTAATGTGCATAAAATATGCCTTTTGAAATGGTCGTTTTGAAATATGGACGTCCTTTGAATTTTTTGGTCGATATGTGACCCCAGCATTTGTTTTCAGGGCAGGTGTCATTTACGGGCCTGCAATGATTTTGAATATCAACTGACCATTAGCGCTGGGATTAAAGCTGCTGTTGTGTGAAACGGCCACAAGGTGGCAGCAGTTCTCCCTTACCAATTCTGGTTACTAGGGCAAGAGAGCCTCAATGGAAGTCGTGTTCTAGATTGGAATTTAGAATGGAATGTGCCAGGAGAAAGCCCCTCAAGTTTGTCTCCCTACTTCTTGTTCGTGTTTTTAATTTAATTTTTATTTTTTATTACAGCAAGTTTGATTACAATGTTTGGCTTGTTGGAGGTGTGGAAGATGTGGTTGGTTCTTTTACACATATACACATGTCTGTTTTTCCTGGGATCCTTTTCTCATGTACGTTATGACAGAATGTTGAGTAGTCTTTTGGTATTCCGTAGGTCTTTGGTGATTATATATGTCACCTGTGTTAACCCCGATATCGTAATGAAACCAATCCTCACACCTTTCCATTGGTGAACCATAAGTTTGTTTAATGAATTGTTTAATGAATCTCTGATTGCCCTTCTCGGTGGAAATATCTGCCCTGGTATCCATTTTTAGGTAACACCTATAAGTGATATGATATGATATGTGTCTTTCACTTTCTGACTTACTGCAAGTCACGTGATTACCTCTAGACTCATCTACGGTGGTGCAAATGGCATTGTGTTCTTTTTTTCCTTGGCTTCTCTTCTGCCTTAGCGAGGTCCGTTTTCAACAATGTGATTGCCTGAGTGTTGTGGATTAGCTGACCTGGGCAGCCTTACCCTGCCGCCCAGCCCTCCCCAGGTGTGCCTGGTTGAGGTCAATATAAACAGCGCTCCAGGCAGCAATAGCCCCTGAAGCTGTTCCTGACTCCATATTCTCTGCCCCGTCAGCAGTCTCGGGGCGGTGCTGGTGGGAGGGAATGAGGGGCCACAGCTTTGTTGGTGGCCCGGTGTGAGTGGGGTTCTGCTGGCCTTTCTGCAGGAGTTGCCAGGCTGCCACCTGTAAAGAAGAGGATGTGTCACCCATACCTTCCGCTGGAATTTCTCTCCGGACAGAGGTGAGGAAGGAAAAAAGCAGTGGGGGCCGGGACAGGTGGGGTATCTCAGGCAGGACAATGGAAAGCTTCCGGAAGAGCGCCCGGGGGCAGGACCACCCTGGCTGGCCTGCAGGCACCAAGTTGGCCTGCGTGCTGTTGCTGGTGTGGCTCCATGGCCCTTCCTCTAGTCTTTCAAGCCCTTGTACATATTCAGGTGTTTTACCTGGGAAGGGTGGGAACAGTTCAGCAGCAGCTGGCCTGGGGCTCAGCTCACCTTTATTCAGAGATGCCTCTGCACGATCCCCCAGCTTTGCAATGAGGACGCTCCTTGCGTGGGGTGTGGGTTGCTGGCTGTATGGGAGATGATTCCCCACCTCAGACCCATTTCAGAATTGTTTACCGCTGGAGCAAGTGCCCTGATAGGGTTTTCCTCTGTATAACTGGTGGGTTCAGGTTTTTTTTTTTCTTTTATGGTTCAAGTTAGATTTTATTCCTCTTTTATGTATTTATAGATATAAGCATGGAAATAATTCATTCCTGTAAATACATCTGTGTGAAGGGAAGAACTTTTTTCTGTATTATTTTTAAATATTATTTTTTTTAATTTTGAAATTTAATTTTATTTATTTTTTTATACAGCAGGTTATTATTAGTTATGTATTTTATGCATATACATGTATGCAGGTCAATCCCAATCTCCCAACTCATCCCACCACCACCACACCATGGCTTCCCACACTTGGTGTCCATACGTTTGTTCTCTACCTCTGTCTCTATTTCTTCCCTGCAAACCAGTTCATCTGTACCAGTTTTTAGGTTCCACATATATGCATTAATATACAATATTTGTTTTCCTCTTTCTGACTGACTTCATTCTGTATGACAGTCTCTAGATCCATCGATGTCTCTACAAATGACCCAGTTTCATTCCGTTTTATGGCTGAGTAATATTCCATTTTATACATGTACCACATCTTTATCCATTCATCTGTCTGTGGGCATTTAGGTTGCTTCCATTACCTGGCTATTGTAAATAGTGCTGCAATGAACATTGTGGTGAATGTGCCTTTTTGATTTATGGTGTTCTTTGGGTATATGCCCAGAAGTGGGATTGCTGGATCAGATGGTAATTCTATTTCTAGTTTTTTTTTTAACGAAACTCCATACTGTTCTCCATAGTGACTGTATCAATTTACATTCCCACCAATAGTGGAAGAGGGCTCCTTTTGTCCACACCCTCCCCAGAATTTGTTGTCTGTAGATTTTCTGATGATGCCGATTCTAACAGTGTGAGGTGATACCTCATTGTAGTTTTGATTTGCATTTCTCTAATAATTAGTGCTGTTGAGCAGCTTTTCATGTGCGTCTTGGCCATCTCTGTGTCTTCTTTGAAGAAACGTATCTTTAGATCTTCTGCCCATTTTTGTATTGGGTTGTTTGTTTTTTTTAATATTAAGCTGCATGAGCTGTTTATATATATTGGAGATTAAACCTTTGTCCATTGATTCGTTTGCAACTTTTCGCCCCTTCTGAGGGATGCCTTTTTCCATTCCCGTTTTTTTAACCAAAAAGGAAAGAAAGAAAAAGAAGCAGAAAACTAATGTGCATAAAATATGCCTTTTGAAATGGTCGTTTTGAAATATGGACGTCCTTTGAAATTTTTGGTCGATATGTGACCCCAGCATTTGTTTTCAGGGCAGGTGTCATTTACGGGCCTGCAATGATTTTGAATATCAACTGACCATTAGCGCTGGGATTAAAGCTGCTGTTGTGTGAAACGGCCACAAGGTGGCAGCAGTTCTCCCTTACCAATTCTGGTTACTAGGGCAAGAGAGCCTCAATGGAAGTCGTGTTCTAGATTGGAATTTAGAATGGAATGTGCCAGGAGAAAGCCCCTCAAGTTTGTCTCCCTACTTCTTGTTCGTGTTTTTAATTTAATTTTTATTTTTTATTACAGCAAGTTTGATTACAATGTTTGGCTTGTTGGAGGTGTGGAAGATGTGGTTGGTTCTTTTACACATATACACATGTCTGTTTTTCCTGGGATCCTTTTCTCATGTACGTTATGACAGAATGTTGAGTAGTCTTTTGGTATTCCGTAGGTCTTTGGTGATTATATATGTCACCTGTGTTTGTATAAGTCTGTTAACCCCGATATCGTAATGAAACCAATCCTCACACCTTTCCATTGGTGAACCATAAGTTTGTTTAATGAATCTCTGATTGCCCTTCTCGGTGGAAATATCTGCCCTGGTATCCATTTTTAGGTAACACCTATAAGTGATATGATATGATATGTGTCTTTCACTTTCTGACTTACTGCAAGTCACGTGATTACCTCTAGACTCATCTACGGTGGTGCAAATGGCATTGTGTTCTTTTTTTCCTTGGCTTCTCTTCTGCCTTAGCGAGGTCCGTTTTCAACAATGTGATTGCCTGAGTGTTGTGGATTAGCTGACCTGGGCAGCCTTACCCTGCCGCCCAGCCCTCCCCAGGTGTGCCTGGTTGAGGTCAATATAAACAGCGCTCCAGGCAGCAATAGCCCCTGAAGCTGTTCCTGACTCCATATTCTCTGCCCCGTCAGCAGTCTCGGGGCGGTGCTGGTGGGAGGGAATGAGGGGCCACAGCTTTGTTGGTGGCCCGGTGTGAGTGGGGTTCTGCTGGCCTTTCTGCAGGAGTTGCCAGGCTGCCACCTGTAAAGAAGAGGATGTGTCACCCATACCTTCCGCTGGAATTTCTCTCCGGACAGAGGTGAGGAAGGAAAAAAGCAGTGGGGGCCGGGACAGGTGGGGTATCTCAGGCAGGACAATGGAAAGCTTCCGGAAGAGCGCCCGGGGGCAGGACCACCCTGGCTGGCCTGCAGGCACCAAGTTGGCCTGCGTGCTGTTGCTGGTGTGGCTCCATGGCCCTTCCTCTAGTCTTTCAAGCCCTTGTACATATTCAGGTGTTTTACCTGGGAAGGGTGGGAACAGTTCAGCAGCAGCTGGCCTGGGGCTCAGCTCACCTTTATTCAGAGATGCCTCTGCACGATCCCCCAGCTTTGCAATGAGGACGCTCCTTGCGTGGGGTGTGGGTTGCTGGCTGTATGGGAGATGATTCCCCACCTCAGACCCATTTCAGAATTGTTTACCGCTGGAGCAAGTGCCCTGATAGGGTTTTCCTCTGTATAACTGGTGGGTTCAGGTTTTTTTTTTTCTTTTATGGTTCAAGTTAGATTTTATTCCTCTTTTATGTATTTATAGATATAAGCATGGAAATAATTCATTCCTGTAAATACATCTGTGTGAAGGGAAGAACTTTTTTCTGTATTATTTTTAAATATTATTTTTTTTTAATTTTGAAATTTAATTTTATTTATTTTTTTATACAGCAGGTTATTATTAGTTATGTATTTTATGCATATACATGTATGCAGGTCAATCCCAATCTCCCAACTCATCCCACCACCACCACACCATGGCTTCCCACACTTGGTGTCCATACGTTTGTTCTCTACCTCTGTCTCTATTTCTTCCCTGCAAACCAGTTCATCTGTACCAGTTTTTAGGTTCCACATATATGCATTAATATACAATATTTGTTTTCCTCTTTCTGACTGACTTCATTCTGTATGACAGTCTCTAGATCCATCGATGTCTCTACAAATGACCCAGTTTCATTCCGTTTTATGGCTGAGTAATATTCCATTTTATACATGTACCACATCTTTATCCATTCATCTGTCTGTGGGCATTTAGGTTGCTTCCATTACCTGGCTATTGTAAATAGTGCTGCAATGAACATTGTGGTGAATGTGCCTTTTTGATTTATGGTGTTCTTTGGGTATATGCCCAGAAGTGGGATTGCTGGATCAGATGGTAATTCTATTTCTAGTTTTTTTTTTAACGAAACTCCATACTGTTCTCCATAGTGACTGTATCAATTTACATTCCCACCAATAGTGGAAGAGGGCTCCTTTTGTCCACACCCTCCCCAGAATTTGTTGTCTGTAGATTTTCTGATGATGCCGATTCTAACAGTGTGAGGTGATACCTCATTGTAGTTTTGATTTGCATTTCTCTAATAATTAGTGCTGTTGAGCAGCTTTTCATGTGCGTCTTGGCCATCTCTGTGTCTTCTTTGAAGAAACGTATCTTTAGATCTTCTGCCCATTTTTGTATTGGGTTGTTTGTTTTTTTTTAATATTAAGCTGCATGAGCTGTTTATATATATTGGAGATTAAACCTTTGTCCATTGATTCGTTTGCAACTTTTCGCCCCTTCTGAGGGATGCCTTTTTCCATTCCCGTTTTTTTAACCAAAAAGGAAAGAAAGAAAAAGAAGCAGAAAACTAATGTGCATAAAATATGCCTTTTGAAATGGTCGTTTTGAAATATGGACGTCCTTTGAAATTTTTGGTCGATATGTGACCCCAGCATTTGTTTTCAGGGCAGGTGTCATTTACGGGCCTGCAATGATTTTGAATATCAACTGACCATTAGCGCTGGGATTAAAGCTGCTGTTGTGTGAAACGGCCACAAGGTGGCAGCAGTTCTCCCTTACCAATTCTGGTTACTAGGGCAAGAGAGCCTCAATGGAAGTCGTGTTCTAGATTGGAATTTAGAATGGAATGTGCCAGGAGAAAGCCCCTCAAGTTTGTCTCCCTACTTCTTGTTCGTGTTTTTAATTTAATTTTTATTTTTTATTACAGCAAGTTTGATTGTTGGAGGTGTGGAAGATGTGGTTGGTTCTTTTACACATATACACATGTCTGTTTTTCCTGGGATCCTTTTCTCATGTACGTTATGACAGAATGTTGAGTAGTCTTTTGGTATTCCGTAGGTCTTTGGTGATTATATATGTCACCTGTGTTTGTATAAGTCTGTTAACCCCGATATCGTAATGAAACCAATCCTCACACCTTTCCATTGGTGAACCATAAGTTTGTTTAATGAATTGTTTAATGAATCTCTGATTGCCCTTCTCGGTGGAAATATCTGCCCTGGTATCCATTTTTAGGTAACACCTATAAGTGATATGATATGATATGTGTCTTTCACTTTCTGACTTACTGCAAGTCACGTGATTACCTCTAGACTCATCTACGGTGGTGCAAATTGCATTGTGTTCTTTTTTTCCTTGGCTTCTCTTCTGCCTTAGCGAGGTCCGTTTTCAACAATGTGATTGCCTGAGTGTTGTGGATTAGCTGACCTGGGCAGCCTTACCCTGCCGCCCAGCCCTCCCCAGGTGTGCCTGGTTGAGGTCAATATAAACAGCGCTCCAGGCAGCAATAGCCCCTGAAGCTGTTCCTGACTCCATATTCTCTGCCCCGTCAGCAGTCTCGGGGCGGTGCTGGTGGGAGGGAATGAGGGGCCACAGCTTTGTTGGTGGCCCGGTGTGAGTGGGGTTCTGCTGGCCTTTCTGCAGGAGTTGCCAGGCTGCCACCTGTAAAGAAGAGGATGTGTCACCCATACCTTCCGCTGGAATTTCTCTCCGGACAGAGGTGAGGAAGGAAAAAAGCAGTGGGGGCCGGGACAGGTGGGGTATCTCAGGCAGGACAATGGAAAGCTTCCGGAAGAGCGCCCGGGGGCAGGACCACCCTGGCTGGCCTGCAGGCACCAAGTTGGCCTGCGTGCTGTTGCTGGTGTGGCTCCATGGCCCTTCCTCTAGTCTTTCAAGCCCTTGTACATATTCAGGTGTTTTACCTGGGAAGGGTGGGAACAGTTCAGCAGCAGCTGGCCTGGGGCTCAGCTCACCTTTATTCAGAGATGCCTCTGCACGATCCCCCAGCTTTGCAATGAGGACGCTCCTTGCGTGGGGTGTGGGTTGCTGGCTGTATGGGAGATGATTCCCCACCTCAGACCCATTTCAGAATTGTTTACCGCTGGAGCAAGTGCCCTGATAGGGTTTTCCTCTGTATAACTGGTGGGTTCAGGTTTTTTTTTTCTTTTATGGTTCAAGTTAGATTTTATTCCTCTTTTATGTATTTATAGATATAAGCATGGAAATAATTCATTCCTGTAAATACATCTGTGTGAAGGGAAGAACTTTTTTCTGTATTATTTTTAAATATTATTTTTTTTAATTTTGAAATTTAATTTTATTTATTTTTTTATACAGCAGGTTATTATTAGTTATGTATTTTATGCATATACATGTATGCAGGTCAATCCCAATCTCCCAACTCATCCCACCACCACCACACCATGGCTTCCCACACTTGGTGTCCATACGTTTGTTCTCTACCTCTGTCTCTATTTCTTCCCTGCAAACCAGTTCATCTGTACCAGTTTTTAGGTTCCACATATATGCATTAATATACAATATTTGTTTTCCTCTTTCTGACTTACTTCATTCTGTATGACAGTCTCTAGATCCATCGATGTCTCTACAAATGACCCAGTTTCATTCCGTTTTATGGCTGAGTAATATTCCATTTTATACATGTACCACATCTTTATCCATTCATCTGTCTGTGGGCATTTAGGTTGCTTCCATTACCTGGCTATTGTAAATAGTGCTGCAATGAACATTGTGGTGAATGTGCCTTTTTGATTTATGGTGTTCTTTGGGTATATGCCCAGAAGTGGGATTGCTGGATCAGATGGTAATTCTATTTCTAGTTTTTTTTTTTAACGAAACTCCATACTGTTCTCCATAGTGACTGTATCAATTTACATTCCCACCAATAGTG
This sequence comes from Mesoplodon bidens, assembly GCF_964165515.1. Classification (NCBI taxonomy): domain Eukaryota; kingdom Metazoa; phylum Chordata; class Mammalia; order Artiodactyla; family Ziphiidae; genus Mesoplodon; species Mesoplodon bidens. The sequence continues at coordinate 25,735 of NW_027671511.1, forward strand.
GAAGAGGGCTCCTTTTGTCCACACCCTCCCCAGAATTTGTTGTCTGTAGATTTTCTGATGATGCCGATTCTAACAGTGTGAGGTGATACCTCATTGTAGTTTTGATTTGCATTTCTCTAATAATTAGTGCTGTTGAGCAGCTTTTCATGTGCGTCTTGGCCATCTCTGTGTCTTCTTTGAAGAAACGTATCTTTAGATCTTCTGCCCATTTTTGTATTGGGTTGTTTGTTTTTTTTAATATTAAGCTGCATGAGCTGTTTATATATATTGGAGATTAAACCTTTGTCCATTGATTCGTTTGCAACTTTTCGCCCCTTCTGAGGGATGCCTTTTTCCATTCCCGTTTTTTTAACCAAAAAGGAAAGAAAGAAAAAGAAGCAGAAAACTAATGTGCATAAAATATGCCTTTTGAAATGGTCGTTTTGAAATATGGACGTCCTTTGAAATTTTTGGTCGATATGTGACCCCAGCATTTGTTTTCAGGGCAGGTGTCATTTACGGGCCTGCAATGATTTTGAATATCAACTGACCATTAGCGCTGGGATTAAAGCTGCTGTTGTGTGAAACGGCCACAAGGTGGCAGCAGTTCTCCCTTACCAATTCTGGTTACTAGGGCAAGAGAGCCTCAATGGAAGTCGTGTTCTAGATTGGAATTTAGAATGGAATGTGCCAGGAGAAAGCCCCTCAAGTTTGTCTCCCTACTTCTTGTTCGTGTTTTTAATTTAATTTTTATTTTTTATTACAGCAAGTTTGATTACAATGTTTGGCTTGTTGGAGGTGTGGAAGATGTGGTTGGTTCTTTTACACATATACACATGTCTGTTTTTCCTGGGATCCTTTTCTCATGTACGTTATGACAGAATGTTGAGTAGTCTTTTGGTATTCCGTAGGTCTTTGGTGATTATATATGTCACCTGTGTTAACCCCGATATCGTAATGAAACCAATCCTCACACCTTTCCATTGGTGAACCATAAGTTTGTTTAATGAATTGTTTAATGAATCTCTGATTGCCCTTCTCGGTGGAAATATCTGCCCTGGTATCCATTTTTAGGTAACACCTATAAGTGATATGATATGATATGTGTCTTTCACTTTCTGACTTACTGCAAGTCACGTGATTACCTCTAGACTCATCTACGGTGGTGCAAATGGCATTGTGTTCTTTTTTTCCTTGGCTTCTCTTCTGCCTTAGCGAGGTCCGTTTTCAACAATGTGATTGCCTGAGTGTTGTGGATTAGCTGACCTGGGCAGCCTTACCCTGCCGCCCAGCCCTCCCCAGGTGTGCCTGGTTGAGGTCAATATAAACAGCGCTCCAGGCAGCAATAGCCCCTGAAGCTGTTCCTGACTCCATATTCTCTGCCCCGTCAGCAGTCTCGGGGCGGTGCTGGTGGGAGGGAATGAGGGGCCACAGCTTTGTTGGTGGCCCGGTGTGAGTGGGGTTCTGCTGGCCTTTCTGCAGGAGTTGCCAGGCTGCCACCTGTAAAGAAGAGGATGTGTCACCCATACCTTCCGCTGGAATTTCTCTCCGGACAGAGGTGAGGAAGGAAAAAAACAGTGGGGGCCGGGACAGGTGGGGTATCTCAGGCAGGACAATGGAAAGCTTCCCGAAGAGCGCCCAGGGGCAGGACCACCCTGGCTGGCCTGCAGGCACCAAGTTGGCCTGCGTGCTGTTGCTGGTGTGGCTCCATGGCCCTTCCTCTAGTCTTTCAAGCCCTTGTACATATTCAGGTGTTTTACCTGGGAAGGGTGGGAACAGTTCAGCAGCAGCTGGCCTGGGGCTCAGCTCACCTTTATTCAGAGATGCCTCTGCACGATCCCCCAGCTTTGCAATGAGGACGCTCCTTGCGTGGGGTGTGGGTTGCTGGCTGTATGGGAGATGATTCCCCACCTCAGACCCATTTCAGAATTGTTTACCGCTGGAGCAAGTGCCCTGATAGGGTTTTCCTCTGTATAACTGGTGGGTTCAGGTTTTTTTTTTTCTTTTATGGTTCAGGTTAGATTTTATTCCTCTTTTATGTATTTATAGATATAAGCATGGAAATAATTCATTCCTGTAAATACATCTGTGTGAAGGGAAGAACTTTTTTCTGTATTATTTTTAAATATTTTTTTTTAATTTTGAAATTTAATTTTATTTATTTTTTTATACAGCAGGTTATTATTAGTTATGTATTTTATGCATATACATGTATGCAGGTCAATCCCAATCTCCCAACTCATCCCACCACCACCACACCATGGCTTCCCACACTTGGTGTCCATACGTTTGTTCTCTACCTCTGTCTCTATTTCTTCCCTGCAAACCAGTTCATCTGTACCAGTTTTTAGGTTCCACATATATGCATTAATATACAATATTTGTTTTCCTCTTTCTGACTTACTTCATTCTGTATGACAGTCTCTAGATCCATCGATGTCTCTACAAATGACCCAGTTTCATTCCGTTTTATGGCTGAGTAATATTCCATTTTATACATGTACCACATCTTTATCCATTCATCTGTCTGTGGGCATTTAGGTTGCTTCCATTACCTGGCTATTGTAAATAGTGCTGCAATGAACATTGTGGTGAATGTGCCTTTTTGATTTATGGTGTTCTTTGGGTATATGCCCAGAAGTGGGATTGCTGGATCAGATGGTAATTCTATTTCAAGTTTTTTTTTTAACGAAACTCCATACTGTTCTCCATAGTGACTGTATCAATTTACATTCCCACCAATAGTGGAAGAGGGCTCCTTTTGTCCACACCCTCCCCAGAATTTGTTGTCTGTAGATTTTCTGATGATGCCGATTCTAACAGTGTGAGGTGATACCTCATTGTAGTTTTGATTTGCATTTCTCTAATAATTAGTGCTGTTGAGCAGCTTTTCATGTGCGTCTTGGCCATCTCTGTGTCTTCTTTGAAGAAACGTATCTTTAGATCTTCTGCCCATTTTTGTATTGGGTTGTTTGTTTTTTTTAATATTAAGCTGCATGAGCTGTTTATATATATTGGAGATTAAACCTTTGTCCATTGATTCGTTTGCAACTTTTCGCCCCTTCTGAGGGATGCCTTTTTCCATTCCCGTTTTTTTAACCAAAAAAGAAAGAAAGAAAAAGAAGCAGAAAACTAATGTGCATAAAATATGCCTTTTGAAATGGTCGTTTTGTAATATGGACGTCCTTTGAATTTTTTGGTCGATATGTGACCCCAGCATTTGTTTTCAGGGCAGGTGTCATTTACGGGCCTGCAATGATTTTGAATATCAACTGACCATTAGCGCTGGGATTAAAGCTGCTGTTGTGTGAAACGGCCACAAGGTGGCAGCAGTTCTCCCTTACCAATTCTGGTTACTAGGGCAAGAGAGCCTCAATGGAAGTCGTGTTCTAGATTGGAATTTAGAATGGAATGTGCCAGGAGAAAGCCCCTCAAGTTTGTCTCCCTACTTCTTGTTCGTGTTTTTAATTTAATTTTTATTTTTTATTACAGCAAGTTTGATTACAATGTTTGGCTTGTTGGAGGTGTGGAAGATGTGGTTGGTTCTTTTACACATATACACATGTCTGTTTTTCCTGGGATCCTTTTCTCATGTACGTTATGACAGAATGTTGAGTAGTCTTTTGGTATTCCGTAGGTCTTTGGTGATTATATATGTCACCTGTGTTTGTATAAGTCTGTTAACCCCGATATCGTAATGAAACCAATCCTCACACCTTTCCATTGGTGAACCATAAGTTTGTTTAATGAATCTCTGATTGCCCTTCTCGGTGGAAATATCTGCCCTGGTATCCATTTTTAGGTAACACCTATAAGTGATATGATATGATATGTGTCTTTCACTTTCTGACTTACTGCAAGTCACGTGATTACCTCTAGACTCATCTACGGTGGTGCAAATGGCATTGTGTTCTTTTTTTCCTTGGCTTCTCTTCTGCCTTAGCGAGGTCCGTTTTCAACAATGTGATTGCCTGAGTGTTGTGGATTAGCTGACCTGGGCAGCCTTACCCTGCCGCCCAGCCCTCCCCAGGTGTGCCTGGTTGAGGTCAATATAAACAGCGCTCCAGGCAGCAATAGCCCCTGAAGCTGTTCCTGACTCCATATTCTCTGCCCCGTCAGCAGTCTCGGGGCGGTGCTGGTGGGAGGGAATGAGGGGCCACAGCTTTGTTGGTGGCCCGGTGTGAGTGGGGTTCTGCTGGCCTTTCTGCAGGAGTTGCCAGGCTGCCACCTGTAAAGAAGAGGATGTGTCACCCATACCTTCCGCTGGAATTTCTCTCCGGACAGAGGTGAGGAAGGAAAAAAGCAGTGGGGGCCGGGACAGGTGGGGTATCTCAGGCAGGACAATGGAAAGCTTCCGGAAGAGCGCCCGGGGGCAGGACCACCCTGGCTGGCCTGCAGGCACCAAGTTGGCCTGCGTGCTGTTGCTGGTGTGGCTCCATGGCCCTTCCTCTAGTCTTTCAAGCCCTTGTACATATTCAGGTGTTTTACCTGGGAAGGGTGGGAACAGTTCAGCAGCAGCTGGCCTGGGGCTCAGCTCACCTTTATTCAGAGATGCCTCTGCACGATCCCCCAGCTTTGCAATGAGGACGCTCCTTGCGTGGGGTGTGGGTTGCTGGCTGTATGGGAGATGATTCCCCACCTCAGACCCATTTCAGAATTGTTTACCGCTGGAGCAAGTGCCCTGATAGGGTTTTCCTCTGTATAACTGGTGGGTTCAGGTTTTTTTTTTTCTTTTATGGTTCAAGTTAGATTTTATTCCTCTTTTATGTATTTATAGATATAAGCATGGAAATAATTCATTCCTGTAAATACATCTGTGTGAAGGGAAGAACTTTTTTCTGTATTATTTTTAAATATTATTTTTTTTTAATTTTGAAATTTAATTTTATTTATTTTTTTATACAGCAGGTTATTATTAGTTATGTATTTTATGCATATACATGTATGCAGGTCAATCCCAATCTCCCAACTCATCCCACCACCACCACACCATGGCTTCCCACACTTGGTGTCCATACGTTTGTTCTCTACCTCTGTCTCTATTTCTTCCCTGCAAACCAGTTCATCTGTACCAGTTTTTAGGTTCCACATATATGCATTAATATACAATATTTGTTTTCCTCTTTCTGACTGACTTCATTCTGTATGACAGTCTCTAGATCCATCGATGTCTCTACAAATGACCCAGTTTCATTCCGTTTTATGGCTGAGTAATATTCCATTTTATACATGTACCACATCTTTATCCATTCATCTGTCTGTGGGCATTTAGGTTGCTTCCATTACCTGGCTATTGTAAATAGTGCTGCAATGAACATTGTGGTGAATGTGCCTTTTTGATTTATGGTGTTCTTTGGGTATATGCCCAGAAGTGGGATTGCTGGATCAGATGGTAATTCTATTTCTAGTTTTTTTTTTAACGAAACTCCATACTGTTCTCCATAGTGACTGTATCAATTTACATTCCCACCAATAGTGGAAGAGGGCTCCTTTTGTCCACACCCTCCCCAGAATTTGTTGTCTGTAGATTTTCTGATGATGCCGATTCTAACAGTGTGAGGTGATACCTCATTGTAGTTTTGATTTGCATTTCTCTAATAATTAGTGCTGTTGAGCAGCTTTTCATGTGCGTCTTGGCCATCTCTGTGTCTTCTTTGAAGAAACGTATCTTTAGATCTTCTGCCCATTTTTGTATTGGGTTGTTTGTTTTTTTTTAATATTAAGCTGCATGAGCTGTTTATATATATTGGAGATTAAACCTTTGTCCATTGATTCGTTTGCAACTTTTCGCCCCTTCTGAGGGATGCCTTTTTCCATTCCCGTTTTTTTAACCAAAAAGGAAAGAAAGAAAAAGAAGCAGAAAACTAATGTGCATAAAATATGCCTTTTGAAATGGTCGTTTTGAAATATGGACGTCCTTTGAAATTTTTGGTCGATATGTGACCCCAGCATTTGTTTTCAGGGCAGGTGTCATTTACGGGCCTGCAATGATTTTGAATATCAACTGACCATTAGCGCTGGGATTAAAGCTGCTGTTGTGTGAAACGGCCACAAGGTGGCAGCAGTTCTCCCTTACCAATTCTGGTTACTAGGGCAAGAGAGCCTCAATGGAAGTCGTGTTCTAGATTGGAATTTAGAATGGAATGTGCCAGGAGAAAGCCCCTCAAGTTTGTCTCCCTACTTCTTGTTCGTGTTTTTAATTTAATTTTTATTTTTTATTACAGCAAGTTTGATTGTTGGAGGTGTGGAAGATGTGGTTGGTTCTTTTACACATATACACATGTCTGTTTTTCCTGGGATCCTTTTCTCATGTACGTTATGACAGAATGTTGAGTAGTCTTTTGGTATTCCGTAGGTCTTTGGTGATTATATATGTCACCTGTGTTTGTATAAGTCTGTTAACCCCGATATCGTAATGAAACCAATCCTCACACCTTTCCATTGGTGAACCATAAGTTTGTTTAATGAATTGTTTAATGAATCTCTGATTGCCCTTCTCGGTGGAAATATCTGCCCTGGTATCCATTTTTAGGTAACACCTATAAGTGATATGATATGATATGTGTCTTTCACTTTCTGACTTACTGCAAGTCACGTGATTACCTCTAGACTCATCTACGGTGGTGCAAATTGCATTGTGTTCTTTTTTTCCTTGGCTTCTCTTCTGCCTTAGCGAGGTCCGTTTTCAACAATGTGATTGCCTGAGTGTTGTGGATTAGCTGACCTGGGCAGCCTTACCCTGCCGCCCAGCCCTCCCCAGGTGTGCCTGGTTGAGGTCAATATAAACAGCGCTCCAGGCAGCAATAGCCCCTGAAGCTGTTCCTGACTCCATATTCTCTGCCCCGTCAGCAGTCTCGGGGCGGTGCTGGTGGGAGGGAATGAGGGGCCACAGCTTTGTTGGTGGCCCGGTGTGAGTGGGGTTCTGCTGGCCTTTCTGCAGGAGTTGCCAGGCTGCCACCTGTAAAGAAGAGGATGTGTCACCCATACCTTCCGCTGGAATTTCTCTCCGGACAGAGGTGAGGAAGGAAAAAAGCAGTGGGGGCCGGGACAGGTGGGGTATCTCAGGCAGGACAATGGAAAGCTTCCGGAAGAGCGCCCGGGGGCAGGACCACCCTGGCTGGCCTGCAGGCACCAAGTTGGCCTGCGTGCTGTTGCTGGTGTGGCTCCATGGCCCTTCCTCTAGTCTTTCAAGCCCTTGTACATATTCAGGTGTTTTACCTGGGAAGGGTGGGAACAGTTCAGCAGCAGCTGGCCTGGGGCTCAGCTCACCTTTATTCAGAGATGCCTCTGCACGATCCCCCAGCTTTGCAATGAGGACGCTCCTTGCGTGGGGTGTGGGTTGCTGGCTGTATGGGAGATGATTCCCCACCTCAGACCCATTTCAGAATTGTTTACCGCTGGAGCAAGTGCCCTGATAGGGTTTTCCTCTGTATAACTGGTGGGTTCAGGTTTTTTTTTTCTTTTATGGTTCAAGTTAGATTTTATTCCTCTTTTATGTATTTATAGATATAAGCATGGAAATAATTCATTCCTGTAAATACATCTGTGTGAAGGGAAGAACTTTTTTCTGTATTATTTTTAAATATTATTTTTTTTAATTTTGAAATTTAATTTTATTTATTTTTTTATACAGCAGGTTATTATTAGTTATGTATTTTATGCATATACATGTATGCAGGTCAATCCCAATCTCCCAACTCATCCCACCACCACCACACCATGGCTTCCCACACTTGGTGTCCATACGTTTGTTCTCTACCTCTGTCTCTATTTCTTCCCTGCAAACCAGTTCATCTGTACCAGTTTTTAGGTTCCACATATATGCATTAATATACAATATTTGTTTTCCTCTTTCTGACTGACTTCATTCTGTATGACAGTCTCTAGATCCATCGATGTCTCTACAAATGACCCAGTTTCATTCCGTTTTATGGCTGAGTAATATTCCATTTTATACATGTACCACATCTTTATCCATTCATCTGTCTGTGGGCATTTAGGTTGCTTCCATTACCTGGCTATTGTAAATAGTGCTGCAATGAACATTGTGGTGAATGTGCCTTTTTGATTTATGGTGTTCTTTGGGTATATGCCCAGAAGTGGGATTGCTGGATCAGATGGTAATTCTATTTCTAGTTTTTTTTTTTAACGAAACTCCATACTGTTCTCCATAGTGACTGTATCAATTTACATTCCCACCAATAGTGGAAGAGGGCTCCTTTTGTCCACACCCTCCCCAGAATTTGTTGTCTGTAGATTTTCTGATGATGCCGATTCTAACAGTGTGAGGTGATACCTCATTGTAGTTTTGATTTGCATTTCTCTAATAATTAGTGCTGTTGAGCAGCTTTTCATGTGCGTCTTGGCCATCTCTGTGTCTTCTTTGAAGAAACGTATCTTTAGATCTTCTGCCCATTTTTGTATTGGGTTGTTTGTTTTTTTTAATATTAAGCTGCATGAGCTGTTTATATATATTGGAGATTAAACCTTTGTCCATTGATTCGTTTGCAACTTTTCGCCCCTTCTGAGGGATGCCTTTTTCCATTCCCGTTTTTTTAACCAAAAAGGAAAGAAAGAAAAAGAAGCAGAAAACTAATGTGCATAAAATATGCCTTTTGAAATGGTCGTTTTGAAATATGGACGTCCTTTGAAATTTTTGGTCGATATGTGACCCCAGCATTTGTTTTCAGGGCAGGTGTCATTTACGGGCCTGCAATGATTTTGAATATCAACTGACCATTAGCGCTGGGATTAAAGCTGCTGTTGTGTGAAACGGCCACAAGGTGGCAGCAGTTCTCCCTTACCAATTCTGGTTACTAGGGCAAGAGAGCCTCAATGGAAGTCGTGTTCTAGATTGGAATTTAGAATGGAATGTGCCAGGAGAAAGCCCCTCAAGTTTGTCTCCCTACTTCTTGTTCGTGTTTTTAATTTAATTTTTATTTTTTATTACAGCAAGTTTGATTGTTGGAGGTGTGGAAGATGTGGTTGGTTCTTTTACACATATACACATGTCTGTTTTTCCTGGGATCCTTTTCTCATGTACGTTATGACAGAATGTTGAGTAGTCTTTTGGTATTCCGTAGGTCTTTGGTGATTATATATGTCACCTGTGTTTGTATAAGTCTGTTAACCCCGATATCGTAATGAAACCAATCCTCACACCTTTCCATTGGTGAACCATAAGTTTGTTTAATGAATTGTTTAATGAATCTCTGATTGCCCTTCTCGGTGGAAATATCTGCCCTGGTATCCATTTTTAGGTAACACCTATAAGTGATATGATATGATATGTGTCTTTCACTTTCTGACTTACTGCAAGTCACGTGATTACCTCTAGACTCATCTACGGTGGTGCAAATGGCATTGTGTTCTTTTTTTCCTTGGCTTCTCTTCTGCCTTAGCGAGGTCCGTTTTCAACAATGTGATTGCCTGAGTGTTGTGGATTAGCTGACCTGGGCAGCCTTACCCTGCCGCCCAGCCCTCCCCAGGTGTGCCTGGTTGAGGTCAATATAAACAGCGCTCCAGGCAGCAATAGCCCCTGAAGCTGTTCCTGACTCCATATTCTCTGCCCCGTCAGCAGTCTCGGGGCGGTGCTGGTGGGAGGGAATGAGGGGCCACAGCTTTGTTGGTGGCCCGGTGTGAGTGGGGTTCTGCTGGCCTTTCTGCAGGAGTTGCCAGGCTGCCACCTGTAAAGAAGAGGATGTGTCACCCATACCTTCCGCTGGAATTTCTCTCCGGACAGAGGTGAGGAAGGAAAAAAGCAGTGGGGGCCGGGACAGGTGGGGTATCTCAGGCAGGACAATGGAAAGCTTCCGGAAGAGCGCCCGGGGGCAGGACCACCCTGGCTGGCCTGCAGGCACCAAGTTGGCCTGCGTGCTGTTGCTGGTGTGGCTCCATGGCCCTTCCTCTAGTCTTTCAAGCCCTTGTACATATTCAGGTGTTTTACCTGGGAAGGGTGGGAACAGTTCAGCAGCAGCTGGCCTGGGGCTCAGCTCACCTTTATTCAGAGATGCCTCTGCACGATCCCCCAGCTTTGCAATGAGGACGCTCCTTGCGTGGGGTGTGGGTTGCTGGCTGTATGGGAGATGATTCCCCACCTCAGACCCATTTCAGAATTGTTTACCGCTGGAGCAAGTGCCCTGATAGGGTTTTCCTCTGTATAACTGGTGGGTTCAGGTTTTTTTTTTCTTTTATGGTTCAAGTTAGATTTTATTCCTCTTTTATGTATTTATAGATATAAGCATGGAAATAATTCATTCCTGTAAATACATCTGTGTGAAGGGAAGAACTTTTTTCTGTATTATTTTTAAATATTATTTTTTTTAATTTTGAAATTTAATTTTATTTATTTTTTTATACAGCAGGTTATTATTAGTTATGTATTTTATGCATATACATGTATGCAGGTCAATCCCAATCTCCCAACTCATCCCACCACCACCACACCATGGCTTCCCACACTTGGTGTCCATACGTTTGTTCTCTACCTCTGTCTCTATTTCTTCCCTGCAAACCAGTTCATCTGTACCAGTTTTTAGGTTCCACATATATGCATTAATATACAATATTTGTTTTCCTCTTTCTGACTTACTTCATTCTGTATGACAGTCTCTAGATCCATCGATGTCTCTACAAATGACCCAGTTTCATTCCGTTTTATGGCTGAGTAATATTCCATTTTATACATGTACCACATCTTTATCCATTCATCTGTCTGTGGGCATTTAGGTTGCTTCCATTACCTGGCTATTGTAAATAGTGCTGCAATGAACATTGTGGTGAATGTGCCTTTTTGATTTATGGTGTTCTTTGGGTATATGCCCAGAAGTGGGATTGCTGGATCAGATGGTAATTCTATTTCTAGTTTTTTTTTTTAACGAAACTCCATACTGTTCTCCATAGTGACTGTATCAATTTACATTCCCACCAATAGTGGAAGAGGGCTCCTTTTGTCCACACCCTCCCCAGAATTTGTTGTCTGTAGATTTTCTGATGATGCCGATTCTAACAGTGTGAGGTGATACCTCATTGTAGTTTTGATTTGCATTTCTCTAATAATTAGTGCTGTTGAGCAGCTTTTCATGTGCGTCTTGGCCATCTCTGTGTCTTCTTTGAAGAAACGTATCTTTAGATCTTCTGCCCATTTTTGTATTGGGTTGTTTGTTTTTTTTAATATTAAGCTGCATGAGCTGTTTATATATATTGGAGATTAAACCTTTGTCCATTGATTCGTTTGCAACTTTTCGCCCCTTCTGAGGGATGCCTTTTTCCATTCCCGTTTTTTTAACCAAAAAGGAAAGAAAGAAAAAGAAGCAGAAAACTAATGTGCATAAAATATGCCTTTTGAAATGGTCGTTTTGAAATATGGACGTCCTTTGAAATTTTTGGTCGATATGTGACCCCAGCATTTGTTTTCAGGGCAGGTGTCATTTACGGGCCTGCAATGATTTTGAATATCAACTGACCATTAGCGCTGGGATTAAAGCTGCTGTTGTGTGAAACGGCCACAAGGTGGCAGCAGTTCTCCCTTACCAATTCTGGTTACTAGGGCAAGAGAGCCTCAATGGAAGTCGTGTTCTAGATTGGAATTTAGAATGGAATGTGCCAGGAGAAAGCCCCTCAAGTTTGTCTCCCTACTTCTTGTTCGTGTTTTTAATTTAATTTTTATTTTTTATTACAGCAAGTTTGATTACAATGTTTGGCTTGTTGGAGGTGTGGAAGATGTGGTTGGTTCTTTTACACATATACACATGTCTGTTTTTCCTGGGATCCTTTTCTCATGTACGTTATGACAGAATGTTGAGTAGTCTTTTGGTATTCCGTAGGTCTTTGGTGATTATATATGTCACCTGTGTTTGTATAAGTCTGTTAACCCCGATATCGTAATGAAACCAATCCTCACACCTTTCCATTGGTGAACCATAAGTTTGTTTAATGAATCTCTGATTGCCCTTCTCGGTGGAAATATCTGCCCTGGTATCCATTTTTAGGTAACACCTATAAGTGATATGATATGATATGTGTCTTTCACTTTCTGACTTACTGCAAGTCACGTGATTACCTCTAGACTCATCTACGGTGGTGCAAATGGCATTGTGTTCTTTTTTTCCTTGGCTTCTCTTCTGCCTTAGCGAGGTCCGTTTTCAACAATGTGATTGCCTGAGTGTTGTGGATTAGCTGACCTGGGCAGCCTTACCCTGCCGCCCAGCCCTCCCCAGGTGTGCCTGGTTGAGGTCAATATAAACAGCGCTCCAGGCAGCAATAGCCCCTGAAGCTGTTCCTGACTCCATATTCTCTGCCCCGTCAGCAGTCTCGGGGCGGTGCTGGTGGGAGGGAATGAGGGGCCACAGCTTTGTTGGTGGCCCGGTGTGAGTGGGGTTCTGCTGGCCTTTCTGCAGGAGTTGCCAGGCTGCCACCTGTAAAGAAGAGGATGTGTCACCCATACCTTCCGCTGGAATTTCTCTCCGGACAGAGGTGAGGAAGGAAAAAAGCAGTGGGGGCCGGGACAGGTGGGGTATCTCAGGCAGGACAATGGAAAGCTTCCGGAAGAGCGCCCGGGGGCAGGACCACCCTGGCTGGCCTGCAGGCACCAAGTTGGCCTGCGTGCTGTTGCTGGTGTGGCTCCATGGCCCTTCCTCTAGTCTTTCAAGCCCTTGTACATATTCAGGTGTTTTACCTGGGAAGGGTGGGAACAGTTCAGCAGCAGCTGGCCTGGGGCTCAGCTCACCTTTATTCAGAGATGCCTCTGCACGATCCCCCAGCTTTGCAATGAGGACGCTCCTTGCGTGGGGTGTGGGTTGCTGGCTGTATGGGAGATGATTCCCCACCTCAGACCCATTTCAGAATTGTTTACCGCTGGAGCAAGTGCCCTGATAGGGTTTTCCTCTGTATAACTGGTGGGTTCAGGTTTTTTTTTTTCTTTTATGGTTCAGGTTAGATTTTATTCCTCTTTTATGTATTTATAGATATAAGCATGGAAATAATTCATTCCTGTAAATACATCTGTGTGAAGGGAAGAACTTTTTTCTGTATTATTTTTAAATATTTTTTTTTAATTTTGAAATTTAATTTTATTTATTTTTTTATACAGCAGGTTATTATTAGTTATGTATTTTATGCATATACATGTATGCAGGTCAATCCCAATCTCCCAACTCATCCCACCACCACCACACCATGGCTTCCCACACTTGGTGTCCATACGTTTGTTCTCTACCTCTGTCTCTATTTCTTCCCTGCAAACCAGTTCATCTGTACCAGTTTTTAGGTTCCACATATATGCATTAATATACAATATTTGTTTTCCTCTTTCTGACTTACTTCATTCTGTATGACAGTCTCTAGATCCATCGATGTCTCTACAAATGACCCAGTTTCATTCCGTTTTATGGCTGAGTAATATTCCATTTTATACATGTACCACATCTTTATCCATTCATCTGTCTGTGGGCATTTAGGTTGCTTCCATTACCTGGCTATTGTAAATAGTGCTGCAATGAACATTGTGGTGAATGTGCCTTTTTGATTTATGGTGTTCTTTGGGTATATGCCCAGAAGTGGGATTGCTGGATCAGATGGTAATTCTATTTCTAGTTTTTTTTTTAACGAAACTCCATACTGTTCTCCATAGTGACTGTATCAATTTACATTCCCACCAATAGTGGAAGAGGGCTCCTTTTGTCCACACCCTCCCCAGAATTTGTTGTCTGTAGATTTTCTGATGATGCCGATTCTAACAGTGTGAGGTGATACCTCATTGTAGTTTTGATTTGCATTTCTCTAATAATTAGTGCTGTTGAGCAGCTTTTCATGTGCGTCTTGGCCATCTCTGTGTCTTCTTTGAAGAAACGTATCTTTAGATCTTCTGCCCATTTTTGTATTGGGTTGTTTGTTTTTTTTAATATTAAGCTGCATGAGCTGTTTATATATATTGGAGATTAAACCTTTGTCCATTGATTCGTTTGCAACTTTTCGCCCCTTCTGAGGGATGCCTTTTTCCATTCCCGTTTTTTTAACCAAAAAAGAAAGAAAGAAAAAGAAGCAGAAAACTAATGTGCATAAAATATGCCTTTTGAAATGGTCGTTTTGAAATATGGACGTCCTTTGAATTTTTTGGTCGATATGTGACCCCAGCATTTGTTTTCAGGGCAGGTGTCATTTACGGGCCTGCAATGATTTTGAATATCAACTGACCATTAGCGCTGGGATTAAAGCTGCTGTTGTGTGAAACGGCCACAAGGTGGCAGCAGTTCTCCCTTACCAATTCTGGTTACTAGGGCAAGAGAGCCTCAATGGAAGTCGTGTTCTAGATTGGAATTTAGAATGGAATGTGCCAGGAGAAAGCCCCTCAAGTTTGTCTCCCTACTTCTTGTTCGTGTTTTTAATTTAATTTTTATTTTTTATTACAGCAAGTTTGATTACAATGTTTGGCTTGTTGGAGGTGTGGAAGATGTGGTTGGTTCTTTTACACATATACACATGTCTGTTTTTCCTGGGATCCTTTTCTCATGTACGTTATGACAGAATGTTGAGTAGTCTTTTGGTATTCCGTAGGTCTTTGGTGATTATATATGTCACCTGTGTTTGTATAAGTCTGTTAACCCCGATATCGTAATGAAACCAATCCTCACACCTTTCCATTGGTGAACCATAAGTTTGTTTAATGAATCTCTGATTGCCCTTCTCGGTGGAAATATCTGCCCTGGTATCCATTTTTAGGTAACACCTATAAGTGATATGATATGATATGTGTCTTTCACTTTCTGACTTACTGCAAGTCACGTGATTACCTCTAGACTCATCTACGGTGGTGCAAATGGCATTGTGTTCTTTTTTTCCTTGGCTTCTCTTCTGCCTTAGCGAGGTCCGTTTTCAACAATGTGATTGCCTGAGTGTTGTGGATTAGCTGACCTGGGCAGCCTTACCCTGCCGCCCAGCCCTCCCCAGGTGTGCCTGGTTGAGGTCAATATAAACAGCGCTCCAGGCAGCAATAGCCCCTGAAGCTGTTCCTGACTCCATATTCTCTGCCCCGTCAGCAGTCTCGGGGCGGTGCTGGTGGGAGGGAATGAGGGGCCACAGCTTTGTTGGTGGCCCGGTGTGAGTGGGGTTCTGCTGGCCTTTCTGCAGGAGTTGCCAGGCTGCCACCTGTAAAGAAGAGGATGTGTCACCCATACCTTCCGCTGGAATTTCTCTCCGGACAGAGGTGAGGAAGGAAAAAAGCAGTGGGGGCCGGGACAGGTGGGGTATCTCAGGCAGGACAATGGAAAGCTTCCGGAAGAGCGCCCGGGGGCAGGACCACCCTGGCTGGCCTGCAGGCACCAAGTTGGCCTGCGTGCTGTTGCTGGTGTGGCTCCATGGCCCTTCCTCTAGTCTTTCAAGCCCTTGTACATATTCAGGTGTTTTACCTGGGAAGGGTGGGAACAGTTCAGCAGCAGCTGGCCTGGGGCTCAGCTCACCTTTATTCAGAGATGCCTCTGCACGATCCCCCAGCTTTGCAATGAGGACGCTCCTTGCGTGGGGTGTGGGTTGCTGGCTGTATGGGAGATGATTCCCCACCTCAGACCCATTTCAGAATTGTTTACCGCTGGAGCAAGTGCCCTGATAGGGTTTTCCTCTGTATAACTGGTGGGTTCAGGTTTTTTTTTTTCTTTTATGGTTCAAGTTAGATTTTATTCCTCTTTTATGTATTTATAGATATAAGCATGGAAATAATTCATTCCTGTAAATACATCTGTGTGAAGGGAAGAACTTTTTTCTGTATTATTTTTAAATATTATTTTTTTTTAATTTTGAAATTTAATTTTATTTATTTTTTTATACAGCAGGTTATTATTAGTTATGTATTTTATGCATATACATGTATGCAGGTCAATCCCAATCTCCCAACTCATCCCACCACCACCACACCATGGCTTCCCACACTTGGTGTCCATACGTTTGTTCTCTACCTCTGTCTCTATTTCTTCCCTGCAAACCAGTTCATCTGTACCAGTTTTTAGGTTCCACATATATGCATTAATATACAATATTTGTTTTCCTCTTTCTGACTGACTTCATTCTGTATGACAGTCTCTAGATCCATCGATGTCTCTACAAATGACCCAGTTTCATTCCGTTTTATGGCTGAGTAATATTCCATTTTATACATGTACCACATCTTTATCCATTCATCTGTCTGTGGGCATTTAGGTTGCTTCCATTACCTGGCTATTGTAAATAGTGCTGCAATGAACATTGTGGTGAATGTGCCTTTTTGATTTATGGTGTTCTTTGGGTATATGCCCAGAAGTGGGATTGCTGGATCAGATGGTAATTCTATTTCTAGTTTTTTTTTTAACGAAACTCCATACTGTTCTCCATAGTGACTGTATCAATTTACATTCCCACCAATAGTGGAAGAGGGCTCCTTTTGTCCACACCCTCCCCAGAATTTGTTGTCTGTAGATTTTCTGATGATGCCGATTCTAACAGTGTGAGGTGATACCTCATTGTAGTTTTGATTTGCATTTCTCTAATAATTAGTGCTGTTGAGCAGCTTTTCATGTGCGTCTTGGCCATCTCTGTGTCTTCTTTGAAGAAACGTATCTTTAGATCTTCTGCCCATTTTTGTATTGGGTTGTTTGTTTTTTTTTAATATTAAGCTGCATGAGCTGTTTATATATATTGGAGATTAAACCTTTGTCCATTGATTCGTTTGCAACTTTTCGCCCCTTCTGAGGGATGCCTTTTTCCATTCCCGTTTTTTTAACCAAAAAGGAAAGAAAGAAAAAGAAGCAGAAAACTAATGTGCATAAAATATGCCTTTTGAAATGGTCGTTTTGAAATATGGACGTCCTTTGAAATTTTTGGTCGATATGTGACCCCAGCATTTGTTTTCAGGGCAGGTGTCATTTACGGGCCTGCAATGATTTTGAATATCAACTGACCATTAGCGCTGGGATTAAAGCTGCTGTTGTGTGAAACGGCCACAAGGTGGCAGCAGTTCTCCCTTACCAATTCTGGTTACTAGGGCAAGAGAGCCTCAATGGAAGTCGTGTTCTAGATTGGAATTTAGAATGGAATGTGCCAGGAGAAAGCCCCTCAAGTTTGTCTCCCTACTTCTTGTTCGTGTTTTTAATTTAATTTTTATTTTTTATTACAGCAAGTTTGATTGTTGGAGGTGTGGAAGATGTGGTTGGTTCTTTTACACATATACACATGTCTGTTTTTCCTGGGATCCTTTTCTCATGTACGTTATGACAGAATGTTGAGTAGTCTTTTGGTATTCCGTAGGTCTTTGGTGATTATATATGTCACCTGTGTTTGTATAAGTCTGTTAACCCCGATATCGTAATGAAACCAATCCTCACACCTTTCCATTGGTGAACCATAAGTTTGTTTAATGAATTGTTTAATGAATCTCTGATTGCCCTTCTCGGTGGAAATATCTGCCCTGGTATCCATTTTTAGGTAACACCTATAAGTGATATGATATGATATGTGTCTTTCACTTTCTGACTTACTGCAAGTCACGTGATTACCTCTAGACTCATCTACGGTGGTGCAAATTGCATTGTGTTCTTTTTTTCCTTGGCTTCTCTTCTGCCTTAGCGAGGTCCGTTTTCAACAATGTGATTGCCTGAGTGTTGTGGATTAGCTGACCTGGGCAGCCTTACCCTGCCGCCCAGCCCTCCCCAGGTGTGCCTGGTTGAGGTCAATATAAACAGCGCTCCAGGCAGCAATAGCCCCTGAAGCTGTTCCTGACTCCATATTCTCTGCCCCGTCAGCAGTCTCGGGGCGGTGCTGGTGGGAGGGAATGAGGGGCCACAGCTTTGTTGGTGGCCCGGTGTGAGTGGGGTTCTGCTGGCCTTTCTGCAGGAGTTGCCAGGCTGCCACCTGTAAAGAAGAGGATGTGTCACCCATACCTTCCGCTGGAATTTCTCTCCGGACAGAGGTGAGGAAGGAAAAAAGCAGTGGGGGCCGGGACAGGTGGGGTATCTCAGGCAGGACAATGGAAAGCTTCCGGAAGAGCGCCCGGGGGCAGGACCACCCTGGCTGGCCTGCAGGCACCAAGTTGGCCTGCGTGCTGTTGCTGGTGTGGCTCCATGGCCCTTCCTCTAGTCTTTCAAGCCCTTGTACATATTCAGGTGTTTTACCTGGGAAGGGTGGGAACAGTTCAGCAGCAGCTGGCCTGGGGCTCAGCTCACCTTTATTCAGAGATGCCTCTGCACGATCCCCCAGCTTTGCAATGAGGACGCTCCTTGCGTGGGGTGTGGGTTGCTGGCTGTATGGGAGATGATTCCCCACCTCAGACCCATTTCAGAATTGTTTACCGCTGGAGCAAGTGCCCTGATAGGGTTTTCCTCTGTATAACTGGTGGGTTCAGGTTTTTTTTTTCTTTTATGGTTCAAGTTAGATTTTATTCCTCTTTTATGTATTTATAGATATAAGCATGGAAATAATTCATTCCTGTAAATACATCTGTGTGAAGGGAAGAACTTTTTTCTGTATTATTTTTAAATATTATTTTTTTTAATTTTGAAATTTAATTTTATTTATTTTTTTATACAGCAGGTTATTATTAGTTATGTATTTTATGCATATACATGTATGCAGGTCAATCCCAATCTCCCAACTCATCCCACCACCACCACACCATGGCTTCCCACACTTGGTGTCCATACGTTTGTTCTCTACCTCTGTCTCTATTTCTTCCCTGCAAACCAGTTCATCTGTACCAGTTTTTAGGTTCCACATATATGCATTAATATACAATATTTGTTTTCCTCTTTCTGACTGACTTCATTCTGTATGACAGTCTCTAGATCCATCGATGTCTCTACAAATGACCCAGTTTCATTCCGTTTTATGGCTGAGTAATATTCCATTTTATACATGTACCACATCTTTATCCATTCATCTGTCTGTGGGCATTTAGGTTGCTTCCATTACCTGGCTATTGTAAATAGTGCTGCAATGAACATTGTGGTGAATGTGCCTTTTTGATTTATGGTGTTCTTTGGGTATATGCCCAGAAGTGGGATTGCTGGATCAGATGGTAATTCTATTTCTAGTTTTTTTTTTTAACGAAACTCCATACTGTTCTCCATAGTGACTGTATCAATTTACATTCCCACCAATAGTGGAAGAGGGCTCCTTTTGTCCACACCCTCCCCAGAATTTGTTGTCTGTAGATTTTCTGATGATGCCGATTCTAACAGTGTGAGGTGATACCTCATTGTAGTTTTGATTTGCATTTCTCTAATAATTAGTGCTGTTGAGCAGCTTTTCATGTGCGTCTTGGCCATCTCTGTGTCTTCTTTGAAGAAACGTATCTTTAGATCTTCTGCCCATTTTTGTATTGGGTTGTTTGTTTTTTTTAATATTAAGCTGCATGAGCTGTTTATATATATTGGAGATTAAACCTTTGTCCATTGATTCGTTTGCAACTTTTCGCCCCTTCTGAGGGATGCCTTTTTCCATTCCCGTTTTTTTAACCAAAAAGGAAAGAAAGAAAAAGAAGCAGAAAACTAATGTGCATAAAATATGCCTTTTGAAATGGTCGTTTTGAAATATGGACGTCCTTTGAAATTTTTGGTCGATATGTGACCCCAGCATTTGTTTTCAGGGCAGGTGTCATTTACGGGCCTGCAATGATTTTGAATATCAACTGACCATTAGCGCTGGGATTAAAGCTGCTGTTGTGTGAAACGGCCACAAGGTGGCAGCAGTTCTCCCTTACCAATTCTGGTTACTAGGGCAAGAGAGCCTCAATGGAAGTCGTGTTCTAGATTGGAATTTAGAATGGAATGTGCCAGGAGAAAGCCCCTCAAGTTTGTCTCCCTACTTCTTGTTCGTGTTTTTAATTTAATTTTTATTTTTTATTACAGCAAGTTTGATTACAATGTTTGGCTTGTTGGAGGTGTGGAAGATGTGGTTGGTTCTTTTACACATATACACATGTCTGTTTTTCCTGGGATCCTTTTCTCATGTACGTTATGACAGAATGTTGAGTAGTCTTTTGGTATTCCGTAGGTCTTTGGTGATTATATATGTCACCTGTGTTTGTATAAGTCTGTTAACCCCGATATCGTAATGAAACCAATCCTCACACCTTTCCATTGGTGAACCATAAGTTTGTTTAATGAATCTCTGATTGCCCTTCTCGGTGGAAATATCTGCCCTGGTATCCATTTTTAGGTAACACCTATAAGTGATATGATATGATATGTGTCTTTCACTTTCTGACTTACTGCAAGTCACGTGATTACCTCTAGACTCATCTACGGTGGTGCAAATGGCATTGTGTTCTTTTTTTCCTTGGCTTCTCTTCTGCCTTAGCGAGGTCCGTTTTCAACAATGTGATTGCCTGAGTGTTGTGGATTAGCTGACCTGGGCAGCCTTACCCTGCCGCCCAGCCCTCCCCAGGTGTGCCTGGTTGAGGTCAATATAAACAGCGCTCCAGGCAGCAATAGCCCCTGAAGCTGTTCCTGACTCCATATTCTCTGCCCCGTCAGCAGTCTCGGGGCGGTGCTGGTGGGAGGGAATGAGGGGCCACAGCTTTGTTGGTGGCCCGGTGTGAGTGGGGTTCTGCTGGCCTTTCTGCAGGAGTTGCCAGGCTGCCACCTGTAAAGAAGAGGATGTGTCACCCATACCTTCCGCTGGAATTTCTCTCCGGACAGAGGTGAGGAAGGAAAAAAGCAGTGGGGGCCGGGACAGGTGGGGTATCTCAGGCAGGACAATGGAAAGCTTCCGGAAGAGCGCCCGGGGGCAGGACCACCCTGGCTGGCCTGCAGGCACCAAGTTGGCCTGCGTGCTGTTGCTGGTGTGGCTCCATGGCCCTTCCTCTAGTCTTTCAAGCCCTTGTACATATTCAGGTGTTTTACCTGGGAAGGGTGGGAACAGTTCAGCAGCAGCTGGCCTGGGGCTCAGCTCACCTTTATTCAGAGATGCCTCTGCACGATCCCCCAGCTTTGCAATGAGGACGCTCCTTGCGTGGGGTGTGGGTTGCTGGCTGTATGGGAGATGATTCCCCACCTCAGACCCATTTCAGAATTGTTTACCGCTGGAGCAAGTGCCCTGATAGGGTTTTCCTCTGTATAACTGGTGGGTTCAGGTTTTTTTTTTTCTTTTATGGTTCAAGTTAGATTTTATTCCTCTTTTATGTATTTATAGATATAAGCATGGAAATAATTCATTCCTGTAAATACATCTGTGTGAAGGGAAGAACTTTTTTCTGTATTATTTTTAAATATTATTTTTTTTAATTTTGAAATTTAATTTTATTTATTTTTTTATACAGCAGGTTATTATTAGTTATGTATTTTATGCATATACATGTATGCAGGTCAATCCCAATCTCCCAACTCATCCCACCACCACCACACCATGGCTTCCCACACTTGGTGTCCATACGTTTGTTCTCTACCTCTGTCTCTATTTCTTCCCTGCAAACCAGTTCATCTGTACCAGTTTTTAGGTTCCACATATATGCATTAATATACAATATTTGTTTTCCTCTTTCTGACTGACTTCATTCTGTATGACAGTCTCTAGATCCATCGATGTCTCTACAAATGACCCAGTTTCATTCCGTTTTATGGCTGAGTAATATTCCATTTTATACATGTACCACATCTTTATCCATTCATCTGTCTGTGGGCATTTAGGTTGCTTCCATTACCTGGCTATTGTAAATAGTGCTGCAATGAACATTGTGGTGAATGTGCCTTTTTGATTTATGGTGTTCTTTGGGTATATGCCCAGAAGTGGGATTGCTGGATCAGATGGTAATTCTATTTCTAGTTTTTTTTTTAACGAAACTCCATACTGTTCTCCATAGTGACTGTATCAATTTACATTCCCACCAATAGTGGAAGAGGGCTCCTTTTGTCCACACCCTCCCCAGAATTTGTTGTCTGTAGATTTTCTGATGATGCCGATTCTAACAGTGTGAGGTGATACCTCATTGTAGTTTTGATTTGCATTTCTCTAATAATTAGTGCTGTTGAGCAGCTTTTCATGTGCGTCTTGGCCATCTCTGTGTCTTCTTTGAAGAAACGTATCTTTAGATCTTCTGCCCATTTTTGTATTGGGTTGTTTGTTTTTTTTAATATTAAGCTGCATGAGCTGTTTATATATATTGGAGATTAAACCTTTGTCCATTGATTCGTTTGCAACTTTTCGCCCCTTCTGAGGGATGCCTTTTTCCATTCCCGTTTTTTTAACCAAAAAGGAAAGAAAGAAAAAGAAGCAGAAAACTAATGTGCATAAAATATGCCTTTTGAAATGGTCGTTTTGAAATATGGACGTCCTTTGAAATTTTTGGTCGATATGTGACCCCAGCATTTGTTTTCAGGGCAGGTGTCATTTACGGGCCTGCAATGATTTTGAATATCAACTGACCATTAGCGCTGGGATTAAAGCTGCTGTTGTGTGAAACGGCCACAAGGTGGCAGCAGTTCTCCCTTACCAATTCTGGTTACTAGGGCAAGAGAGCCTCAATGGAAGTCGTGTTCTAGATTGGAATTTAGAATGGAATGTGCCAGGAGAAAGCCCCTCAAGTTTGTCTCCCTACTTCTTGTTCGTGTTTTTAATTTAATTTTTATTTTTTATTACAGCAAGTTTGATTGTTGGAGGTGTGGAAGATGTGGTTGGTTCTTTTACACATATACACATGTCTGTTTTTCCTGGGATCCTTTTCTCATGTACGTTATGACAGAATGTTGAGTAGTCTTTTGGTATTCCGTAGGTCTTTGGTGATTATATATGTCACCTGTGTTTGTATAAGTCTGTTAACCCCGATATCGTAATGAAACCAATCCTCACACCTTTCCATTGGTGAACCATAAGTTTGTTTAATGAATTGTTTAATGAATCTCTGATTGCCCTTCTCGGTGGAAATATCTGCCCTGGTATCCATTTTTAG
Organism: Mesoplodon bidens; assembly: GCF_964165515.1. Classification (NCBI taxonomy): domain Eukaryota; kingdom Metazoa; phylum Chordata; class Mammalia; order Artiodactyla; family Ziphiidae; genus Mesoplodon; species Mesoplodon bidens. The sequence goes on from NW_027671511.1 coordinate 48,620, forward strand.
GTAACACCTATAAGTGATATGATATGATATGTGTCTTTCACTTTCTGACTTACTGCAAGTCACGTGATTACCTCTAGACTCATCTACGGTGGTGCAAATGGCATTGTGTTCTTTTTTTCCTTGGCTTCTCTTCTGCCTTAGCGAGGTCCGTTTTCAACAATGTGATTGCCTGAGTGTTGTGGATTAGCTGACCTGGGCAGCCTTACCCTGCCGCCCAGCCCTCCCCAGGTGTGCCTGGTTGAGGTCAATATAAACAGCGCTCCAGGCAGCAATAGCCCCTGAAGCTGTTCCTGACTCCATATTCTCTGCCCCGTCAGCAGTCTCGGGGCGGTGCTGGTGGGAGGGAATGAGGGGCCACAGCTTTGTTGGTGGCCCGGTGTGAGTGGGGTTCTGCTGGCCTTTCTGCAGGAGTTGCCAGGCTGCCACCTGTAAAGAAGAGGATGTGTCACCCATACCTTCCGCTGGAATTTCTCTCCGGACAGAGGTGAGGAAGGAAAAAAGCAGTGGGGGCCGGGACAGGTGGGGTATCTCAGGCAGGACAATGGAAAGCTTCCGGAAGAGCGCCCGGGGGCAGGACCACCCTGGCTGGCCTGCAGGCACCAAGTTGGCCTGCGTGCTGTTGCTGGTGTGGCTCCATGGCCCTTCCTCTAGTCTTTCAAGCCCTTGTACATATTCAGGTGTTTTACCTGGGAAGGGTGGGAACAGTTCAGCAGCAGCTGGCCTGGGGCTCAGCTCACCTTTATTCAGAGATGCCTCTGCACGATCCCCCAGCTTTGCAATGAGGACGCTCCTTGCGTGGGGTGTGGGTTGCTGGCTGTATGGGAGATGATTCCCCACCTCAGACCCATTTCAGAATTGTTTACCGCTGGAGCAAGTGCCCTGATAGGGTTTTCCTCTGTATAACTGGTGGGTTCAGGTTTTTTTTTTTCTTTTATGGTTCAAGTTAGATTTTATTCCTCTTTTATGTATTTATAGATATAAGCATGGAAATAATTCATTCCTGTAAATACATCTGTGTGAAGGGAAGAACTTTTTTCTGTATTATTTTTAAATATTATTTTTTTTAATTTTGAAATTTAATTTTATTTATTTTTTTATACAGCAGGTTATTATTAGTTATGTATTTTATGCATATACATGTATGCAGGTCAATCCCAATCTCCCAACTCATCCCACCACCACCACACCATGGCTTCCCACACTTGGTGTCCATACGTTTGTTCTCTACCTCTGTCTCTATTTCTTCCCTGCAAACCAGTTCATCTGTACCAGTTTTTAGGTTCCACATATATGCATTAATATACAATATTTGTTTTCCTCTTTCTGACTTACTTCATTCTGTATGACAGTCTCTAGATCCATCGATGTCTCTACAAATGACCCAGTTTCATTCCGTTTTATGGCTGAGTAATATTCCATTTTATACATGTACCACATCTTTATCCATTCATCTGTCTGTGGGCATTTAGGTTGCTTCCATTACCTGGCTATTGTAAATAGTGCTGCAATGAACATTGTGGTGAATGTGCCTTTTTGATTTATGGTGTTCTTTGGGTATATGCCCAGAAGTGGGATTGCTGGATCAGATGGTAATTCTATTTCTAGTTTTTTTTTTTAACGAAACTCCATACTGTTCTCCATAGTGACTGTATCAATTTACATTCCCACCAATAGTGGAAGAGGGCTCCTTTTGTCCACACCCTCCCCAGAATTTGTTGTCTGTAGATTTTCTGATGATGCCGATTCTAACAGTGTGAGGTGATACCTCATTGTAGTTTTGATTTGCATTTCTCTAATAATTAGTGCTGTTGAGCAGCTTTTCATGTGCGTCTTGGCCATCTCTGTGTCTTCTTTGAAGAAACGTATCTTTAGATCTTCTGCCCATTTTTGTATTGGGTTGTTTGTTTTTTTTAATATTAAGCTGCATGAGCTGTTTATATATATTGGAGATTAAACCTTTGTCCATTGATTCGTTTGCAACTTTTCGCCCCTTCTGAGGGATGCCTTTTTCCATTCCCGTTTTTTTAACCAAAAAGGAAAGAAAGAAAAAGAAGCAGAAAACTAATGTGCATAAAATATGCCTTTTGAAATGGTCGTTTTGAAATATGGACGTCCTTTGAAATTTTTGGTCGATATGTGACCCCAGCATTTGTTTTCAGGGCAGGTGTCATTTACGGGCCTGCAATGATTTTGAATATCAACTGACCATTAGCGCTGGGATTAAAGCTGCTGTTGTGTGAAACGGCCACAAGGTGGCAGCAGTTCTCCCTTACCAATTCTGGTTACTAGGGCAAGAGAGCCTCAATGGAAGTCGTGTTCTAGATTGGAATTTAGAATGGAATGTGCCAGGAGAAAGCCCCTCAAGTTTGTCTCCCTACTTCTTGTTCGTGTTTTTAATTTAATTTTTATTTTTTATTACAGCAAGTTTGATTGTTGGAGGTGTGGAAGATGTGGTTGGTTCTTTTACACATATACACATGTCTGTTTTTCCTGGGATCCTTTTCTCATGTACGTTATGACAGAATGTTGAGTAGTCTTTTGGTATTCCGTAGGTCTTTGGTGATTATATATGTCACCTGTGTTTGTATAAGTCTGTTAACCCCGATATTGTAATGAAACCAATCCTCACACCTTTCCATTGGTGAACCATAAGTTTGTTTAATGAATCTCTGATTGCCCTTCTCGGTGGAAATATCTGCCCTGGTATCCATTTTTAGGTAACACCTATAAGTGATATGATATGATATGTGTCTTTCACTTTCTGACTTACTGCAAGTCACGTGATTACCTCTAGACTCATCTACGGTGGTGCAAATGGCATTGTGTTCTTTTTTTCCTTGGCTTCTCTTCTGCCTTAGCGAGGTCCGTTTTCAACAATGTGATTGCCTGAGTGTTGTGGATTAGCTGACCTGGGCAGCCTTACCCTGCCGCCCAGCCCTCCCCAGGTGTGCCTGGTTGAGGTCAATATAAACAGCGCTCCAGGCAGCAATAGCCCCTGAAGCTGTTCCTGACTCCATATTCTCTGCCCCGTCAGCAGTCTCGGGGCGGTGCTGGTGGGAGGGAATGAGGGGCCACAGCTTTGTTGGTGGCCCGGTGTGAGTGGGGTTCTGCTGGCCTTTCTGCAGGAGTTGCCAGGCTGCCACCTGTAAAGAAGAGGATGTGTCACCCATACCTTCCGCTGGAATTTCTCTCCGGACAGAGGTGAGGAAGGAAAAAAGCAGTGGGGGCCGGGACAGGTGGGGTATCTCAGGCAGGACAATGGAAAGCTTCCGGAAGAGCGCCCGGGGGCAGGACCACCCTGGCTGGCCTGCAGGCACCAAGTTGGCCTGCGTGCTGTTGCTGGTGTGGCTCCATGGCCCTTCCTCTAGTCTTTCAAGCCCTTGTACATATTCAGGTGTTTTACCTGGGAAGGGTGGGAACAGTTCAGCAGCAGCTGGCCTGGGGCTCAGCTCACCTTTATTCAGAGATGCCTCTGCACGATCCCCCAGCTTTGCAATGAGGACGCTCCTTGCGTGGGGTGTGGGTTGCTGGCTGTATGGGAGATGATTCCCCACCTCAGACCCATTTCAGAATTGTTTACCGCTGGAGCAAGTGCCCTGATAGGGTTTTCCTCTGTATAACTGGTGGGTTCAGGTTTTTTTTTTTCTTTTATGGTTCAGGTTAGATTTTATTCCTCTTTTATGTATTTATAGATATAAGCATGGAAATAATTCATTCCTGTAAATACATCTGTGTGAAGGGAAGAACTTTTTTCTGTATTATTTTTAAATATTATTTTTTTTAATTTTGAAATTTAATTTTATTTATTTTTTTATACAGCAGGTTATTATTAGTTATGTATTTTATGCATATACATGTATGCAGGTCAATCCCAATCTCCCAACTCATCCCACCACCACCACACCATGGCTTCCCACACTTGGTGTCCATACGTTTGTTCTCTACCTCTGTCTCTATTTCTTCCCTGCAAACCAGTTCATCTGTACCAGTTTTTAGGTTCCACATATATGCATTAATATACAATATTTGTTTTCCTCTTTCTGACTTACTTCATTCTGTATGACAGTCTCTAGATCCATCGATGTCTCTACAAATGACCCAGTTTCATTCCGTTTTATGGCTGAGTAATATTCCATTTTATACATGTACCACATCTTTATCCATTCATCTGTCTGTGGGCATTTAGGTTGCTTCCATTACCTGGCTATTGTAAATAGTGCTGCAATGAACATTGTGGTGAATGTGCCTTTTTGATTTATGGTGTTCTTTGGGTATATGCCCAGAAGTGGGATTGCTGGATCAGATGGTAATTCTATTTCTAGTTTTTTTTTTTAACGAAACTCCATACTGTTCTCCATAGTGACTGTATCAATTTACATTCCCACCAATAGTGGGAGAGGGCTCCTTTTGTCCACACCCTCCCCAGAATTTGTTGTCTGTAGATTTTCTGATGATGCCGATTCTAACAGTGTGAGGTGATACCTCATTGTAGTTTTGATTTGCATTTCTCTAATAATTAGTGCTGTTGAGCAGCTTTTCATGTGCGTCTTGGCCATCTCTGTGTCTTCTTTGAAGAAACGTATCTTTAGATCTTCTGCCCATTTTTGTATTGGGTTGTTTGTTTTTTTTAATATTAAGCTGCATGAGCTGTTTATATATATTGGAGATTAAACCTTTGTCCATTGATTCGTTTGCAACTTTTCGCCCCTTCTGAGGGATGCCTTTTTCCATTCCCGTTTTTTTAACCAAAAAGGAAAGAAAGAAAAAGAAGCAGAAAACTAATGTGCATAAAATATGCCTTTTGAAATGGTCGTTTTGAAATATGGACGTCCTTTGAAATTTTTGGTCGATATGTGACCCCAGCATTTGTTTTCAGGGCAGGTGTCATTTACGGGCCTGCAATGATTTTGAATATCAACTGACCATTAGCGCTGGGATTAAAGCTGCTGTTGTGTGAAACGGCCACAAGGTGGCAGCAGTTCTCCCTTACCAATTCTGGTTACTAGGGCAAGAGAGCCTCAATGGAAGTCGTGTTCTAGATTGGAATTTAGAATGGAATGTGCCAGGAGAAAGCCCCTCAAGTTTGTCTCCCTACTTCTTGTTCGTGTTTTTAATTTAATTTTTATTTTTTATTACAGCAAGTTTGATTACAATGTTTGGCTTGTTGGAGGTGTGGAAGATGTGGTTGGTTCTTTTACACATATACACATGTCTGTTTTTCCTGGGATCCTTTTCTCATGTACGTTATGACAGAATGTTGAGTAGTCTTTTGGTATTCCGTAGGTCTTTGGTGATTATATATGTCACCTGTGTTTGTATAAGTCTGTTAACCCCGATATCGTAATGAAACCAATCCTCACACCTTTCCATTGGTGAACCATAAGTTTGTTTAATGAATCTCTGATTGCCCTTCTCGGTGGAAATATCTGCCCTGGTATCCATTTTTAGGTAACACCTATAAGTGATATGATATGATATGTGTCTTTCACTTTCTGACTTACTGCAAGTCACGTGATTACCTCTAGACTCATCTACGGTGGTGCAAATGGCATTGTGTTCTTTTTTTCCTTGGCTTCTCTTCAGCCTTAGTGAGGTCCGTTTTCAACAATGTGATTGCCTGAGTGTTGTGGATTAGCTGACCTGGGCAGCCTTACCCTGCCGCCCAGCCCTCCCCAGGTGTGCCTGGTTGAGGTCAATATAAACAGCGCTCCAGGCAGCAATAGCCCCTGAAGCTGTTCCTGACTCCATATTCTCTGCCCCGTCAGCAGTCTCGGGGCGGTGCTGGTGGGAGGGAATGAGGGGCCACAGCTTTGTTGGTGGCCCGGTGTGAGTGGGGTTCTGCTGGCCTTTCTGCAGGAGTTGCCAGGCTGCCACCTGTAAAGAAGAGGATGTGTCACCCATAAATTCCGCTGGAATTTCTCTCCGGACAGAGGTGAGGAAGGAAAAAAGCAGTGGGGGCCGGGACAGGTGGGGTATCTCAGGCAGGACAATGGAAAGCTTCCGGAAGAGCGCCCGGGGGCAGGACCACCCTGGCTGGCCTGCAGGCACCAAGTTGGCCTGCGTGCTGTTGCTGGTGTGGCTCCATGGCCCTTCCTCTAGTCTTTCAAGCCCTTGTACATATTCAGGTGTTTTACCTGGGAAGGGTGGGAACAGTTCAGCAGCAGCTGGCCTGGGGCTCAGCTCACCTTTATTCAGAGATGCCTCTGCACGATCCCCCAGCTTTGCAATGAGGACGCTCCTTGCGTGGGGTGTGGTTTGCTGGCTGTATGGGAGATGATTCCCCACCTCAGACCCATTTCAGAATTGTTTACCGCTGGAGCAAGTGCCCTGATAGGGTTTTCCTCTGTATAACTGGTGGGTTCAGGTTTTTTTTTTTCTTTTATGGTTCAAGTTAGATTTTATTCCTCTTTTATGTATTTAGAAATATGAGCATGGAAATAATTCATTCCTGTAAATACATCTGTGTGAAGGGAAGAACTTTTTTCTGTATTATTTTTAAATATTATTTTTTTTAATTTTGAAATTTAATTTTATTTATTTTTTTATACAGCAGGTTATTATTAGTTATGTATTTTATGCATATACATGTATGCAGGTCAATCCCAATCTCCCAACTCATCCCACCACCACCACACCATGGCTTCCCACACTTGGTGTCCATACGTTTGTTCTCTACCTCTGTCTCTATTTCTTCCCTGCAAACCAGTTCATCTGTACCAGTTTTTAGGTTCCACATATATGCATTAATATACAATATTTGTTTTCCTCTTTCTGACTTACTTCATTCTGTATGACAGTCTCTAGATCCATCGATGTCTCTACAAATGACCCAGTTTCATTCCGTTTTATGGCTGAGTAATATTCCATTTTATACATGTACCACATCTTTATCCATTCATCTGTCTGTGGGCATTTAGGTTGCTTCCATTACCTGGCTATTGTAAATAGTGCTGCAATGAACATTGTGGTGAATGTGCCTTTTTGATTTATGGTGTTCTTTGGGTATATGCCCAGAAGTGGGATTGCTGGATCAGATGGTAATTCTATTTCTAGTTTTTTTTTTTTAACGAAACTCCATACTGTTCTCCATAGTGACTGTATCAATTTACATTCCCACCAATAGTGGGAGAGGGCTCCTTTTGTCCACACCCTCCCCAGAATTTGTTGTCTGTAGATTTTCTGATGATGCCGATTCTAACAGTGTGAGGTGATACCTCATTGTAGTTTTGATTTGCATTTCTCTAATAATTAGTGCTGTTGAGCAGCTTTTCATGTGCGTCTTGGCCATCTCTGTGTCTTCTTTGAAGAAACGTATCTTTAGATCTTCTGCCCATTTTTGTATTGGGTTGTTTGTTTTTTTTAATATTAAGCTGCATGAGCTGTTTATATATATTGGAGATTAAACCTTTGTCCATTGATTCGTTTGCAACTTTTCGCCCCTTCTGAGGGATGCCTTTTTCCATTCCCGTTTTTTTAACCAAAAAAGAAAGAAAGAAAAAGAAGCAGAAAACTAATGTGCATAAAATATGCCTTTTGAAATGGTCGTTTTGAAATATGGACGTCCTTTGAATTTTTTGGTCGATATGTGACCCCAGCATTTGTTTTCAGGGCAGGTGTCATTTACGGGCCTGCAATGATTTTGAATATCAACTGACCATTAGCGCTGGGATTAAAGCTGCTGTTGTGTGAAACGGCCACAAGGTGGCAGCAGTTCTCCCTTACCAATTCTGGTTACTAGGGCAAGAGAGCCTCAATGGAAGTCGTGTTCTAGATTGGAATTTAGAATGGAATGTGCCAGGAGAAAGCCCCTCAAGTTTGTCTCCCTACTTCTTGTTCGTGTTTTTAATTTAATTTTTATTTTTTATTACAGCAAGTTTGATTACAATGTTTGGCTTGTTGGAGGTGTGGAAGATGTGGTTGGTTCTTTTACACATATACACATGTCTGTTTTTCCTGGGATCCTTTTCTCATGTACGTTATGACAGAATGTTGAGTAGTCTTTTGGTATTCCGTAGGTCTTTGGTGATTATATATGTCACCTGTGTTTGTATAAGTCTGTTAACCCCGATATCGTAATGAAACCAATCCTCACACCTTTCCATTGGTGAACCATAAGTTTGTTTAATGAATCTCTGATTGCCCTTCTCGGTGGAAATATCTGCCCTGGTATCCATTTTTAGGTAACACCTATAAGTGATATGATATGATATGTGTCTTTCACTTTCTGACTTACTGCAAGTCACGTGATTACCTCTAGACTCATCTACGGTGGTGCAAATGGCATTGTGTTCTTTTTTTCCTTGGCTTCTCTTCTGCCTTAGCGAGGTCCGTTTTCAACAATGTGATTGCCTGAGTGTTGTGGATTAGCTGACCTGGGCAGCCTTACCCTGCCGCCCAGCCCTCCCCAGGTGTGCCTGGTTGAGGTCAATATAAACAGCGCTCCAGGCAGCAATAGCCCCTGAAGCTGTTCCTGACTCCATATTCTCTGCCCCGTCAGCAGTCTCGGGGCGGTGCTGGTGGGAGGGAATGAGGGGCCACAGCTTTGTTGGTGGCCCGGTGTGAGTGGGGTTCTGCTGGCCTTTCTGCAGGAGTTGCCAGGCTGCCACCTGTAAAGAAGAGGATGTGTCACCCATACCTTCCGCTGGAATTTCTCTCCGGACAGAGGTGAGGAAGGAAAAAAGCTGTGGGGGCCGGGACAGGTGGGGTATCTCAGGCAGGACAATGGAAAGCTTCCGGAAGAGCGCCCGGGGGCAGGACCACCCTGGCTGGCCTGCAGGCACCAAGTTGGCCTGCGTGCTGTTGCTGGTGTGGCTCCATGGCCCTTCCTCTAGTCTTTCAAGCCCTTGTACATATTCAGGTGTTTTACCTGGGAAGGGTGGGAACAGTTCAGCAGCAGCTGGCCTGGGGCTCAGCTCACCTTTATTCAGAGATGCCTCTGCACGATCCCCCAGCTTTGCAATGAGGACGCTCCTTGCGTGGGGTGTGGGTTGCTGGCTGTATGGGAGATGATTCCCCACCTCAGACCCATTTCAGAATTGTTTACCGCTGGAGCAAGTGCCCTGATAGGGTTTTCCTCTGTATAACTGGTGGGTTCAGGTTTTTTTTTTTCTTTTATGGTTCAAGTTAGATTTTATTCCTCTTTTATGTATTTATAGATATAAGCATGGAAATAATTCATTCCTGTAAATACATCTGTGTGAAGGGAAGAACTTTTTTCTGTATTATTTTTAAATATTATTTTTTTTAATTTTGAAATTTAATTTTATTTATTTTTTTATACAGCAGGTTATTATTAGTTATGTATTTTATGCATATACATGTATGCAGGTCAATCCCAATCTCCCAACTCATCCCACCACCACCACACCATGGCTTCCCACACTTGGTGTCCATACGTTTGTTCTCTACCTCTGTCTCTATTTCTTCCCTGCAAACCAGTTCATCTGTACCAGTTTTTAGGTTCCACATATATGCATTAATATACAATATTTGTTTTCCTCTTTCTGACTGACTTCATTCTGTATGACAGTCTCTAGATCCATCGATGTCTCTACAAATGACCCAGTTTCATTCCGTTTTATGGCTGAGTAATATTCCATTTTATACATGTACCACATCTTTATCCATTCATCTGTCTGTGGGCATTTAGGTTGCTTCCATTACCTGGCTATTGTAAATAGTGCTGCAATGAACATTGTGGTGAATGTGCCTTTTTGATTTATGGTGTTCTTTGGGTATATGCCCAGAAGTGGGATTGCTAGATCAGATGGTAATTCTATTTCTAGTTTTTTTTTTTAACGAAACTCCATACTGTTCTCCATAGTGACTGTATCAATTTACATTCCCACCAATAGTGGGAGAGGGCTCCTTTTGTCCACACCCTCCCCAGAATTTGTTGTCTGTAGATTTTCTGATGATGCCGATTCTAACAGTGTGAGGTGATACCTCATTGTAGTTTTGATTTGCATTTCTCTAATAATTAGTGCTGTTGAGCAGCTTTTCATGTGCGTCTTGGCCATCTCTGTGTCTTCTTTGAAGAAACGTATCTTTAGATCTTCTGCCCATTTTTGTATTGGGTTGTTTGTTTTTTTTAATATTAAGCTGCATGAGCTGTTTATATATATTGGAGGTTAAACCTTTGTCCATTGATTCGTTTGCAACTTTTCGCCCCTTCTGAGGGATGCCTTTTTCCATTCCCGTTTTTTTAACCAAAAAAGAAAGAAAGAAAAAGAAGCAGAAAACTAATGTGCATAAAATATGCCTTTTGAAATGGTCGTTTTGAAATATGGACGTCCTTTGAATTTTTTGGTCGATATGTGACCCCAGCATTTGTTTTCAGGGCAGGTGTCATTTACGGGCCTGCAATGATTTTGAATATCAACTGACCATTAGCGCTGGGATTAAAGCTGCTGTTGTGTGAAACGGCCACAAGGTGGCAGCAGTTCTCCCTTACCAATTCTGGTTACTAGGGCAAGAGAGCCTCAATGGAAGTCGTGTTCTAGATTGGAATTTAGAATGGAATGTGCCAGGAGAAAGCCCCTCAAGTTTGTCTCCCTACTTCTTGTTCGTGTTTTTAATTTAATTTTTATTTTTTATTACAGCAAGTTTGATTACAATGTTTGGCTTGTTGGAGGTGTGGAAGATGTGGTTGGTTCTTTTACACATATACACATGTCTGTTTTTCCTGGGATCCTTTTCTCATGTACGTTATGACAGAATGTTGAGTAGTCTTTTGGTATTCCGTAGGTCTTTGGTGATTATATATGTCACCTGTGTTTGTATAAGTCTGTTAACCCCGATATCGTAATGAAACCAATCCTCACACCTTTCCATTGGTGAACCATAAGTTTGTTTAATGAATCTCTGATTGCCCTTCTCGGTGGAAATATCTGCCCTGGTATCCATTTTTAGGTAACACCTATAAGTGATATGATATGATATGTGTCTTTCACTTTCTGACTTACTGCAAGTCACGTGATTACCTCTAGACTCATCTACGGTGGTGCAAATGGCATTGTGTTCTTTTTTTCCTTGGCTTCTCTTCTGCCTTAGCGAGGTCCGTTTTCAACAATGTGATTGCCTGAGTGTTGTGGATTAGCTGACCTGGGCAGCCTTACCCTGCCGCCCAGCCCTCCCCAGGTGTGCCTGGTTGAGGTCAATATAAACAGCGCTCCAGGCAGCAATAGCCCCTGAAGCTGTTCCTGACTCCATATTCTCTGCCCCGTCAGCAGTCTCGGGGCGGTGCTGGTGGGAGGGAATGAGGGGCCACAGCTTTGTTGGTGGCCCGGTGTGAGTGGGGTTCTGCTGGCCTTTCTGCAGGAGTTGCCAGGCTGCCACCTGTAAAGAAGAGGATGTGTCACCCATACCTTCCGCTGGAATTTCTCTCCGGACAGAGGTGAGGAAGGAAAAAAGCAGTGGGGGCCGGGACAGGTGGGGTATCTCAGGCAGGACAATGGAAAGCTTCCGGAAGAGCGCCCGGGGGCAGGACCACCCTGGCTGGCCTGCAGGCACCAAGTTGGCCTGCGTGCTGTTGCTGGTGTGGCTCCATGGCCCTTCCTCTAGTCTTTCAAGCCCTTGTACATATTCAGGTGTTTTACCTGGGAAGGGTGGGAACAGTTCAGCAGCAGCTGGCCTGGGGCTCAGCTCACCTTTATTCAGAGATGCCTCTGCACGATCCCCCAGCTTTGCAATGAGGACGCTCCTTGCGTGGGGTGTGGGTTGCTGGCTGTATGGGAGATGATTCCCCACCTCAGACCCATTTCAGAATTGTTTACCGCTGGAGCAAGTGCCCTGATAGGGTTTTCCTCTGTATAACTGGTGGGTTCAGGTTTTTTTTTTCTTTTATGGTTCAAGTTAGATTTTATTCCTCTTTTATGTATTTATAGATATAAGCATGGAAATAATTCATTCCTGTAAATACATCTGTGTGAAGGGAAGAACTTTTTTCTGTATTATTTTTAAATATTATTTTTTTTAATTTTGAAATTTAATTTTATTTATTTTTTTATACAGCAGGTTATTATTAGTTATGTATTTTATGCATATACATGTATGCAGGTCAATCCCAATCTCCCAACTCATCCCACCACCACCACACCATGGCTTCCCACACTTGGTGTCCATACGTTTGTTCTCTACCTCTGTCTCTATTTCTTCCCTGCAAACCAGTTCATCTGTACCAGTTTTTAGGTTCCACATATATGCATTAATATACAATATTTGTTTTCCTCTTTCTGACTGACTTCATTCTGTATGACAGTCTCTAGATCCATCGATGTCTCTACAAATGACCCAGTTTCATTCCGTTTTATGGCTGAGTAATATTCCATTTTATACATGTACCACATCTTTATCCATTCATCTGTCTGTGGGCATTTAGGTTGCTTCCATTACCTGGCTATTGTAAATAGTGCTGCAATGAACATTGTGGTGAATGTGCCTTTTTGATTTATGGTGTTCTTTGGGTATATGCCCAGAAGTGGGATTGCTGGATCAGATGGTAATTCTATTTCTAGTTTTTTTTTTTAACGAAACTCCATACTGTTCTCCATAGTGACTGTATCAATTTACATTCCCACCAATAGTGGGAGAGGGCTCCTTTTGTCCACACCCTCCCCAGAATTTGTTGTCTGTAGATTTTCTGATGATGCCGATTCTAACAGTGTGAGGTGATACCTCATTGTAGTTTTGATTTGCATTTCTCTAATAATTAGTGCTGTTGAGCAGCTTTTCATGTGCGTCTTGGCCATCTCTGTGTCTTCTTTGAAGAAACGTATCTTTAGATCTTCTGCCCATTTTTGTATTGGGTTGTTTGTTTTTTTTAATATTAAGCTGCATGAGCTGTTTATATATATTGGAGATTAAACCTTTGTCCATTGATTCGTTTGCAACTTTTCGCCCCTTCTGAGGGATGCCTTTTTCCATTCCCGTTTTTTTAACCAAAAAGGAAAGAAAGAAAAAGAAGCAGAAAACTAATGTGCATAAAATATGCCTTTTGAAATGGTCGTTTTGAAATATGGACGTCCTTTGAATTTTTTGGTCGATATGTGACCCCAGCATTTGTTTTCAGGGCAGGTGTCATTTACGGGCCTGCAATGATTTTGAATATCAACTGACCATTAGCGCTGGGATTAAAGCTGCTGTTGTGTGAAACGGCCACAAGGTGGCAGCAGTTCTCCCTTACCAATTCTGGTTACTAGGGCAAGAGAGCCTCAATGGAAGTCGTGTTCTAGATTGGAATTTAGAATGGAATGTGCCAGGAGAAAGCCCCTCAAGTTTGTCTCCCTACTTCTTGTTCGTGTTTTTAATTTAATTTTTATTTTTTATTACAGCAAGTTTGATTACAATGTTTGGCTTGTTGGAGGTGTGGAAGATGTGGTTGGTTCTTTTACACATATACACATGTCTGTTTTTCCTGGGATCCTTTTCTCATGTACGTTATGACAGAATGTTGAGTAGTCTTTTGGTATTCCGTAGGTCTTTGGTGATTATATATGTCACCTGTGTTTGTATAAGTCTGTTAACCCCGATATCGTAATGAAACCAATCCTCACACCTTTCCATTGGTGAACCATAAGTTTGTTTAATGAATCTCTGATTGCCCTTCTCGGTGGAAATATCTGCCCTGGTATCCATTTTTAGGTAACACCTATAAGTGATATGATATGATATGTGTCTTTCACTTTCTGACTTACTGCAAGTCACGTGATTACCTCTAGACTCATCTACGGTGGTGCAAATGGCATTGTGTTCTTTTTTTCCTTGGCTTCTCTTCTGCCTTAGCGAGGTCCGTTTTCAACAATGTGATTGCCTGAGTGTTGTGGATTAGCTGACCTGGGCAGCCTTACCCTGCCGCCCAGCCCTCCCCAGGTGTGCCTGGTTGAGGTCAATATAAACAGCGCTCCAGGCAGCAATAGCCCCTGAAGCTGTTCCTGACTCCATATTCTCTGCCCCGTCAGCAGTCTCGGGGCGGTGCTGGTGGGAGGGAATGAGGGGCCACAGCTTTGTTGGTGGCCCGGTGTGAGTGGGGTTCTGCTGGCCTTTCTGCAGGAGTTGCCAGGCTGCCACCTGTAAAGAAGAGGATGTGTCACCCATACCTTCCGCTGGAATTTCTCTCCGGACAGAGGTGAGGAAGGAAAAAAGCAGTGGGGGCCGGGACAGGTGGGGTATCTCAGGCAGGACAATGGAAAGCTTCCGGAAGAGCGCCCGGGGGCAGGACCACCCTGGCTGGCCTGCAGGCACCAAGTTGGCCTGCGTGCTGTTGCTGGTGTGGCTCCATGGCCCTTCCTCTAGTCTTTCAAGCCCTTGTACATATTCAGGTGTTTTACCTGGGAAGGGTGGGAACAGTTCAGCAGCAGCTGGCCTGGGGCTCAGCTCACCTTTATTCAGAGATGCCTCTGCACGATCCCCCAGCTTTGCAATGAGGACGCTCCTTGCGTGGGGTGTGGGTTGCTGGCTGTATGGGAGATGATTCCCCACCTCAGACCCATTTCAGAATTGTTTACCGCTGGAGCAAGTGCCCTGATAGGGTTTTCCTCTGTATAACTGGTGGGTTCAGGTTTTTTTTTTTCTTTTATGGTTCAAGTTAGATTTTATTCCTCTTTTATGTATTTATAGATATAAGCATGGAAATAATTCATTCCTGTAAATACATCTGTGTGAAGGGAAGAACTTTTTTCTGTATTATTTTTAAATATTATTTTTTTTAATTTTGAAATTTAATTTTATTTATTTTTTTATACAGCAGGTTATTATTAGTTATGTATTTTATGCATATACATGTATGCAGGTCAATCCCAATCTCCCAACTCATCCCACCACCACCACACCATGGCTTCCCACACTTGGTGTCCATACGTTTGTTCTCTACCTCTGTCTCTATTTCTTCCCTGCAAACCAGTTCATCTGTACCAGTTTTTAGGTTCCACATATATGCATTAATATACAATATTTGTTTTCCTCTTTCTGACTGACTTCATTCTGTATGACAGTCTCTAGATCCATCGATGTCTCTACAAATGACCCAGTTTCATTCCGTTTTATGGCTGAGTAATATTCCATTTTATACATGTACCACATCTTTATCCATTCATCTGTCTGTGGGCATTTAGGTTGCTTCCATTACCTGGCTATTGTAAATAGTGCTGCAATGAACATTGTGGTGAATGTGCCTTTTTGATTTATGGTGTTCTTTGGGTATATGCCCAGAAGTGGGATTGCTGGATCAGATGGTAAGTCTATTTCTAGTTTTTTTTTTTTTAACGAAACTCCATACTGTTCTCCATAGTGACTGTATCAATTTACATTCCCACCAATAGTGGAAGAGGGCTCCTTTTGTCCACACCCTCCCCAGAATTTGTTGTCTGTAGATTTTCTGATGATGCCGATTCTAACAGTGTGAGGTGATACCTCATTGTAGTTTTGATTTGCATTTCTCTAATAATTAGTGCTGTTGAGCAGCTTTTCATGTGCGTCTTGGCCATCTCTGTGTCTTCTTTGAAGAAACGTATCTTTAGATCTTCTGCCCATTTTTGTATTGGGTTGTTTGTTTTTTTTAATATTAAGCTGCATGAGCTGTTTATATATATTGGAGATTAAACCTTTGTCCATTGATTCGTTTGCAACTTTTCGCCCCTTCTGAGGGATGCCTTTTTCCATTCCCGTTTTTTTAACCAAAAAGGAAAGAAAGAAAAAGAAGCAGAAAACTAATGTGCATAAAATATGCCTTTTGAAATGGTCGTTTTGAAATATGGACGTCCTTTGAAATTTTTGGTCGATATGTGACCCCAGCATTTGTTTTCAGGGCAGGTGTCATTTACGGGCCTGCAATGATTTTGAATATCAACTGACCATTAGCGCTGGGATTAAAGCTGCTGTTGTGTGAAACGGCCACAAGGTGGCAGCAGTTCTCCCTTACCAATTCTGGTTACTAGGGCAAGAGAGCCTCAATGGAAGTCGTGTTCTAGATTGGAATTTAGAATGGAATGTGCCAGGAGAAAGCCCCTCAAGTTTGTCTCCCTACTTCTTGTTCGTGTTTTTAATTTAATTTTTATTTTTTATTACAGCAAGTTTGATTACAATGTTTGGCTTGTTGGAGGTGTGGAAGATGTGGTTGGTTCTTTTACACATATACACATGTCTGTTTTTCCTGGGATCCTTTTCTCATGTACGTTATGACAGAATGTTGAGTAGTCTTTTGGTATTCCGTAGGTCTTTGGTGATTATATATGTCACCTGTGTTAACCCCGATATCGTAATGAAACCAATCCTCACACCTTTCCATTGGTGAACCATAAGTTTGTTTAATGAATTGTTTAATGAATCTCTGATTGCCCTTCTCGGTGGAAATATCTGCCCTGGTATCCATTTTTAGGTAACACCTATAAGTGATATGATATGATATGTGTCTTTCACTTTCTGACTTACTGCAAGTCACGTGATTACCTCTAGACTCATCTACGGTGGTGCAAATGGCATTGTGTTCTTTTTTTCCTTGGCTTCTCTTCTGCCTTAGCGAGGTCCGTTTTCAACAATGTGATTGCCTGAGTGTTGTGGATTAGCTGACCTGGGCAGCCTTACCCTGCCGCCCAGCCCTCCCCAGGTGTGCCTGGTTGAGGTCAATATAAACAGCGCTCCAGGCAGCAATAGCCCCTGAAGCTGTTCCTGACTCCATATTCTCTGCCCCGTCAGCAGTCTCGGGGCGGTGCTGGTGGGAGGGAATGAGGGGCCACAGCTTTGTTGGTGGCCCGGTGTGAGTGGGGTTCTGCTGGCCTTTCTGCAGGAGTTGCCAGGCTGCCACCTGTAAAGAAGAGGATGTGTCACCCATAAATTCCGCTGGAATTTCTCTCCGGACAGAGGTGAGGAAGGAAAAAAGCAGTGGGGGCCGGGACAGGTGGGGTATCTCAGGCAGGACAATGGAAAGCTTCCGGAAGAGCGCCCGGGGGCAGGACCACCCTGGCTGGCCTGCAGGCACCAAGTTGGCCTGCGTGCTGTTGCTGTTGTGGCTCCATGGCCCTTCCTCTAGTCTTTCAAGCCCTTGTACATATTCAGGTGTTTTACCTGGGAAGGGTGGGAACAGTTCAGCAGCAGCTGGCCTGGGGCTCAGCTCACCTTTATTCAGAGATGCCTCTGCACGATCCCCCAGCTTTGCAATGAGGACGCTCCTTGCGTGGGGTGTGGGTTGCTGGCTGTATGGGAGATGATTCCCCACCTCAGACCCATTTCAGAATTGTTTACCGCTGGAGCAAGTGCCCTGATAGGGTTTTCCTCTGTATAACTGGTGGGTTCAGGTTTTTTTTTTTCTTTTATGGTTCAAGTTAGATTTTATTCCTCTTTTATGTATTTATAGATATAAGCATGGAAATAATTCATTCCTGTAAATACATCTGTGTGAAGGGAAGAACTTTTTTCTGTATTATTTTTAAATATTATTTTTTTTAATTTTGAAATTTAATTTTATTTATTTTTTTATACAGCAGGTTATTATTAGTTATGTATTTTATGCATATACATGTATGCAGGTCAATCCCAATCTCCCAACTCATCCCACCACCACCACACCATGGCTTCCCACACTTGGTGTCCATACGTTTGTTCTCTACCTCTGTCTCTATTTCTTCCCTGCAAACCAGTTCATCTGTACCAGTTTTTAGGTTCCACATATATGCATTAATATACAATATTTGTTTTCCTCTTTCTGACTGACTTCATTCTGTATGACAGTCTCTAGATCCATCGATGTCTCTACAAATGACCCAGTTTCATTCCGTTTTATGGCTGAGTAATATTCCATTTTATACATGTACCACATCTTTATCCATTCATCTGTCTGTGGGCATTTAGGTTGCTTCCATTACCTGGCTATTGTAAATAGTGCTGCAATGAACATTGTGGTGAATGTGCCTTTTTGATTTATGGTGTTCTTTGGGTATATGCCCAGAAGTGGGATTGCTGGATCAGATGGTAAGTCTATTTCTAGTTTTTTTTTTTTTAACGAAACTCCATACTGTTCTCCATAGTGACTGTATCAATTTACATTCCCACCAATAGTGGAAGAGGGCTCCTTTTGTCCACACCCTCCCCAGAATTTGTTGTCTGTAGATTTTCTGATGATGCCGATTCTAACAGTGTGAGGTGATACCTCATTGTAGTTTTGATTTGCATTTCTCTAATAATTAGTGCTGTTGAGCAGCTTTTCATGTGCGTCTTGGCCATCTCTGTGTCTTCTTTGAAGAAACGTATCTTTAGATCTTCTGCCCATTTTTGTATTGGGTTGTTTGTTTTTTTTAATATTAAGCTGCATGAGCTGTTTATATATATTGGAGATTAAACCTTTGTCCATTGATTCGTTTGCAACTTTTCGCCCCTTCTGAGGGATGCCTTTTTCCATTCCCGTTTTTTTAACCAAAAAGGAAAGAAAGAAAAAGAAGCAGAAAACTAATGTGCATAAAATATGCCTTTTGAAATGGTCGTTTTGAAATATGGACGTCCTTTGAAATTTTTGGTCGATATGTGACCCCAGCATTTGTTTTCAGGGCAGGTGTCATTTACGGGCCTGCAATGATTTTGAATATCAACTGACCATTAGCGCTGGGATTAAAGCTGCTGTTGTGTGAAACGGCCACAAGGTGGCAGCAGTTCTCCCTTACCAATTCTGGTTACTAGGGCAAGAGAGCCTCAATGGAAGTCGTGTTCTAGATTGGAATTTAGAATGGAATGTGCCAGGAGAAAGCCCCTCAAGTTTGTCTCCCTACTTCTTGTTCGTGTTTTTAATTTAATTTTTATTTTTTATTACAGCAAGTTTGATTACAATGTTTGGCTTGTTGGAGGTGTGGAAGATGTGGTTGGTTCTTTTACACATATACACATGTCTGTTTTTCCTGGGATCCTTTTCTCATGTACGTTATGACAGAATGTTGAGTAGTCTTTTGGTATTCCGTAGGTCTTTGGTGATTATATATGTCACCTGTGTTAACCCCGATATCGTAATGAAACCAATCCTCACACCTTTCCATTGGTGAACCATAAGTTTGTTTAATGAATTGTTTAATGAATCTCTGATTGCCCTTCTCGGTGGAAATATCTGCCCTGGTATCCATTTTTAGGTAACACCTATAAGTGATATGATATGATATGTGTCTTTCACTTTCTGACTTACTGCAAGTCACGTGATTACCTCTAGACTCATCTACGGTGGTGCAAATGGCATTGTGTTCTTTTTTTCCTTGGCTTCTCTTCTGCCTTAGCGAGGTCCGTTTTCAACAATGTGATTGCCTGAGTGTTGTGGATTAGCTGACCTGGGCAGCCTTACCCTGCCGCCCAGCCCTCCCCAGGTGTGCCTGGTTGAGGTCAATATAAACAGCGCTCCAGGCAGCAATAGCCCCTGAAGCTGTTCCTGACTCCATATTCTCTGCCCCGTCAGCAGTCTCGGGGTGGTGCTGGTGGGAGGGAATGAGGGGCCACAGCTTTGTTGGTGGCCCGGTGTGAGTGGGGTTCTGCTGGCCTTTCTGCAGGAGTTGCCAGGCTGCCACCTGTAAAGAAGAGGATGTGTCACCCATACCTTCCGCTGGAATTTCTCTCCGGACAGAGGTGAGGAAGGAAAAAAGCAGTGGGGGCCGGGACAGGTGGGGTATCTCAGGCAGGACAATGGAAAGCTTCCGGAAGAGCGCCCGGGGGCAGGACCACCCTGGCTGGCCTGCAGGCACCAAGTTGGCCTGCGTGCTGTTGCTGGTGTGGCTCCATGGCCCTTCCTCTAGTCTTTCAAGCCCTTGTACATATTCAGGTGTTTTACCTGGGAAGGGTGGGAACAGTTCAGCAGCAGCTGGCCTGGGGCTCAGCTCACCTTTATTCAGAGATGCCTCTGCACGATCCCCCAGCTTTGCAATGAGGACGCTCCTTGCGTGGGGTGTGGGTTGCTGGCTGTATGGGAGATGATTCCCCACCTCAGACCCATTTCAGAATTGTTTACCGCTGGAGCAAGTGCCCTGATAGGGTTTTCCTCTGTATAACTGGTGGGTTCAGGTTTTTTTTTTTCTTTTATGGTTCAAGTTAGATTTTATTCCTCTTTTATGTATTTATAGATATAAGCATGGAAATAATTCATTCCTGTAAATACATCTGTGTGAAGGGAAGAACTTTTTTCTGTATTATTTTTAAATATTATTTTTTTTAATTTTGAAATTTAATTTTATTTATTTTTTTATACAGCAGGTTATTATTAGTTATGTATTTTATGCATATACATGTATGCAGGTCAATCCCAATCTCCCAACTCATCCCACCACCACCACACCATGGCTTCCCACACTTGGTGTCCATACGTTTGTTCTCTACCTCTGTCTCTATTTCTTCCCTGCAAACCAGTTCATCTGTACCAGTTTTTAGGTTCCACATATATGCATTAATATACAATATTTGTTTTCCTCTTTCTGACTGACTTCATTCTGTATGACAGTCTCTAGATCCATCGATGTCTCTACAAATGACCCAGTTTCATTCCGTTTTATGGCTGAGTAATATTCCATTTTATACATGTACCACATCTTTATCCATTCATCTGTCTGTGGGCATTTAGGTTGCTTCCATTACCTGGCTATTGTAAATAGTGCTGCAATGAACATTGTGGTGAATGTGCCTTTTTGATTTATGGTGTTCTTTGGGTATATGCCCAGAAGTGGGATTGCTGGATCAGATGGTAATTCTATTTCTAGTTTTTTTTTTTAACGAAACTCCATACTGTTCTCCATAGTGACTGTATCAATTTACATTCCCACCAATAGTGGGAGAGGGCTCCTTTTGTCCACACCCTCCCCAGAATTTGTTGTCTGTAGATTTTCTGATGATGCCGATTCTAACAGTGTGAGGTGATACCTCATTGTAGTTTTGATTTGCATTTCTCTAATAATTAGTGCTGTTGAGCAGCTTTTCATGTGCGTCTTGGCCATCTCTGTGTCTTCTTTGAAGAAACGTATCTTTAGATCTTCTGCCCATTTTTGTATTGGGTTGTTTGTTTTTTTTAATATTAAGCTGCATGAGCTGTTTATATATATTGGAGATTAAACCTTTGTCCATTGATTCGTTTGCAACTTTTCGCCCCTTCTGAGGGATGCCTTTTTCCATTCCCGTTTTTTTAACCAAAAAGGAAAGAAAGAAAAAGAAGCAGAAAACTAATGTGCATAAAATATGCCTTTTGAAATGGTCGTTTTGAAATATGGACGTCCTTTGAATTTTTTGGTCGATATGTGACCCCAGCATTTGTTTTCAGGGCAGGTGTCATTTACGGGCCTGCAATGATTTTGAATATCAACTGACCATTAGCGCTGGGATTAAAGCTGCTGTTGTGTGAAACGGCCACAAGGTGGCAGCAGTTCTCCCTTACCAATTCTGGTTACTAGGGCAAGAGAGCCTCAATGGAAGTCGTGTTCTAGATTGGAATTTAGAATGGAATGTGCCAGGAGAAAGCCCCTCAAGTTTGTCTCCCTACTTCTTGTTCGTGTTTTTAATTTAATTTTTATTTTTTATTACAGCAAGTTTGATTACAATGTTTGGCTTGTTGGAGGTGTGGAAGATGTGGTTGGTTCTTTTACACATATACACATGTCTGTTTTTCCTGGGATCCTTTTCTCATGTACGTTATGACAGAATGTTGAGTAGTCTTTTGGTATTCCGTAGGTCTTTGGTGATTATATATGTCACCTGTGTTAACCCCGATATCGTAATGAAACCAATCCTCACACCTTTCCATTGGTGAACCATAAGTTTGTTTAATGAATTGTTTAATGAATCTCTGATTGCCCTTCTCGGTGGAAATATCTGCCCTGGTATCCATTTTTAGGTAACACCTATAAGTGATATGATATGATATGTGTCTTTCACTTTCTGACTTACTGCAAGTCACGTGATTACCTCTAGACTCATCTACGGTGGTGCAAATGGCATTGTGTTCTTTTTTTCCTTGGCTTCTCTTCTGCCTTAGCGAGGTCCGTTTTCAACAATGTGATTGCCTGAGTGTTGTGGATTAGCTGACCTGGGCAGCCTTACCCTGCCGCCCAGCCCTCCCCAGGTGTGCCTGGTTGAGGTCAATATAAACAGCGCTCCAGGCAGCAATAGCCCCTGAAGCTGTTCCTGACTCCATATTCTCTGCCCCGTCAGCAGTCTCGGGGCGGTGCTGGTGGGAGGGAATGAGGGGCCACAGCTTTGTTGGTGGCCCGGTGTGAGTGGGGTTCTGCTGGCCTTTCTGCAGGAGTTGCCAGGCTGCCACCTGTAAAGAAGAGGATGTGTCACCCATACCTTCCGCTGGAATTTCTCTCCGGACAGAGGTGAGGAAGGAAAAAAGCAGTGGGGGCCGGGACAGGTGGGGTATCTCAGGCAGGACAATGGAAAGCTTCCGGAAGAGCGCCCGGGGGCAGGACCACCCTGGCTGGCCTGCAGGCACCAAGTTGGCCTGCGTGCTGTTGCTGGTGTGGCTCCATGGCCCTTCCTCTAGTCTTTCAAGCCCTTGTACATATTCAGGTGTTTTACCTGGGAAGGGTGGGAACAGTTCAGCAGCAGCTGGCCTGGGGCTCAGCTCACCTTTATTCAGAGATGCCTCTGCACGATCCCCCAGCTTTGCAATGAGGACGCTCCTTGCGTGGGGTGTGGGTTGCTGGCTGTATGGGAGATGATTCCCCACCTCAGACCCATTTCAGAATTGTTTACCGCTGGAGCAAGTGCCCTGATAGGGTTTTCCTCTGTATAACTGGTGGGTTCAGGTTTTTTTTTTTCTTTTATGGTTCAAGTTAGATTTTATTCCTCTTTTATGTATTTATAGATATAAGCATGGAAATAATTCATTCCTGTAAATACATCTGTGTGAAGGGAAGAACTTTTTTCTGTATTATTTTTAAATATTATTTTTTTTAATTTTGAAATTTAATTTTATTTATTTTTTTATACAGCAGGTTATTATTAGTTATGTATTTTATGCATATACATGTATGCAGGTCAATCCCAATCTCCCAACTCATCCCACCACCACCACACCATGGCTTCCCACACTTGGTGTCCATACGTTTGTTCTCTACCTCTGTCTCTATTTCTTCCCTGCAAACCAGTTCATCTGTACCAGTTTTTAGGTTCCACATATATGCATTAATATACAATATTTGTTTTCCTCTTTCTGACTGACTTCATTCTGTATGACAGTCTCTAGATCCATCGATGTCTCTACAAATGACCCAGTTTCATTCCGTTTTATGGCTGAGTAATATTCCATTTTATACATGTACCACATCTTTATCCATTCATCTGTCTGTGGGCATTTAGGTTGCTTCCATTACCTGGCTATTGTAAATAGTGCTGCAATGAACATTGTGGTGAATGTGCCTTTTTGATTTATGGTGTTCTTTGGGTATATGCCCAGAAGTGGGATTGCTGGATCAGATGGTAAGTCTATTTCTAGTTTTTTTTTTTTTAACGAAACTCCATACTGTTCTCCATAGTGACTGTATCAATTTACATTCCCACCAATAGTGGAAGAGGGCTCCTTTTGTCCACACCCTCCCCAGAATTTGTTGTCTGTAGATTTTCTGATGATGCCGATTCTAACAGTGTGAGGTGATACCTCATTGTAGTTTTGATTTGCATTTCTCTAATAATTAGTGCTGTTGAGCAGCTTTTCATGTGCGTCTTGGCCATCTCTGTGTCTTCTTTGAAGAAACGTATCTTTAGATCTTCTGCCCATTTTTGTATTGGGTTGTTTGTTTTTTTTAATATTAAGCTGCATGAGCTGTTTATATATATTGGAGATTAAACCTTTGTCCATTGATTCGTTTGCAACTTTTCGCCCCTTCTGAGGGATGCCTTTTTCCATTCCCGTTTTTTTAACCAAAAAGGAAAGAAAGAAAAAGAAGCAGAAAACTAATGTGCATAAAATATGCCTTTTGAAATGGTCGTTTTGAAATATGGACGTCCTTTGAAATTTTTGGTCGATATGTGACCCCAGCATTTGTTTTCAGGGCAGGTGTCATTTACGGGCCTGCAATGATTTTGAATATCAACTGACCATTAGCGCTGGGATTAAAGCTGCTGTTGTGTGAAACGGCCACAAGGTGGCAGCAGTTCTCCCTTACCAATTCTGGTTACTAGGGCAAGAGAGCCTCAATGGAAGTCGTGTTCTAGATTGGAATTTAGAATGGAATGTGCCAGGAGAAAGCCCCTCAAGTTTGTCTCCCTACTTCTTGTTCGTGTTTTTAATTTAATTTTTATTTTTTATTACAGCAAGTTTGATTACAATGTTTGGCTTGTTGGAGGTGTGGAAGATGTGGTTGGTTCTTTTACACATATACACATGTCTGTTTTTCCTGGGATCCTTTTCTCATGTACGTTATGACAGAATGTTGAGTAGTCTTTTGGTATTCCGTAGGTCTTTGGTGATTATATATGTCACCTGTGTTAACCCCGATATCGTAATGAAACCAATCCTCACACCTTTCCATTGGTGAACCATAAGTTTGTTTAATGAATTGTTTAATGAATCTCTGATTGCCCTTCTCGGTGGAAATATCTGCCCTGGTATCCATTTTTAGGTAACACCTATAAGTGATATGATATGATATGTGTCTTTCACTTTCTGACTTACTGCAAGTCACGTGATTACCTCTAGACTCATCTACGGTGGTGCAAATGGCATTGTGTTCTTTTTTTCCTTGGCTTCTCTTCTGCCTTAGCGAGGTCCGTTTTCAACAATGTGATTGCCTGAGTGTTGTGGATTAGCTGACCTGGGCAGCCTTACCCTGCCGCCCAGCCCTCCCCAGGTGTGCCTGGTTGAGGTCAATATAAACAGCGCTCCAGGCAGCAATAGCCCCTGAAGCTGTTCCTGACTCCATATTCTCTGCCCCGTCAGCAGTCTCGGGGCGGTGCTGGTGGGAGGGAATGAGGGGCCACAGCTTTGTTGGTGGCCCGGTGTGAGTGGGGTTCTGCTGGCCTTTCTGCAGGAGTTGCCAGGCTGCCACCTGTAAAGAAGAGGATGTGTCACCCATACCTTCCGCTGGAATTTCTCTCCGGACAGAGGTGAGGAAGGAAAAAAGCAGTGGGGGCCGGGACAGGTGGGGTATCTCAGGCAGGACAATGGAAAGCTTCCGGAAGAGCGCCCGGGGGCAGGACCACCCTGGCTGGCCTGCAGGCACCAAGTTGGCCTGCGTGCTGTTGCTGGTGTGGCTCCATGGCCCTTCCTCTAGTCTTTCAAGCCCTTGTACATATTCAGGTGTTTTACCTGGGAAGGGTGGGAACAGTTCAGCAGCAGCTGGCCTGGGGCTCAGCTCACCTTTATTCAGAGATGCCTCTGCACGATCCCCCAGCTTTGCAATGAGGACGCTCCTTGCGTGGGGTGTGGGTTGCTGGCTGTATGGGAGATGATTCCCCACCTCAGACCCATTTCAGAATTGTTTACCGCTGGAGCAAGTGCCCTGATAGGGTTTTCCTCTGTATAACTGGTGGGTTCAGGTTTTTTTTTTTCTTTTATGGTTCAAGTTAGATTTTATTCCTCTTTTATGTATTTATAGATATAAGCATGGAAATAATTCATTCCTGTAAATACATCTGTGTGAAGGGAAGAACTTTTTTCTGTATTATTTTTAAATATTATTTTTTTTAATTTTGAAATTTAATTTTATTTATTTTTTTATACAGCAGGTTATTATTAGTTATGTATTTTATGCATATACATGTATGCAGGTCAATCCCAATCTCCCAACTCATCCCACCACCACCACACCATGGCTTCCCACACTTGGTGTCCATACGTTTGTTCTCTACCTCTGTCTCTATTTCTTCCCTGCAAACCAGTTCATCTGTACCAGTTTTTAGGTTCCACATATATGCATTAATATACAATATTTGTTTTCCTCTTTCTGACTGACTTCATTCTGTATGACAGTCTCTAGATCCATCGATGTCTCTACAAATGACCCAGTTTCATTCCGTTTTATGGCTGAGTAATATTCCATTTTATACATGTACCACATCTTTATCCATTCATCTGTCTGTGGGCATTTAGGTTGCTTCCATTACCTGGCTATTGTAAATAGTGCTGCAATGAACATTGTGGTGAATGTGCCTTTTTGATTTATGGTGTTCTTTGGGTATATGCCCAGAAGTGGGATTGCTGGATCAGATGGTAAGTCTATTTCTAGTTTTTTTTTTTTTAACGAAACTCCATACTGTTCTCCATAGTGACTGTATCAATTTACATTCCCACCAATAGTGGAAGAGGGCTCCTTTTGTCCACACCCTCCCCAGAATTTGTTGTCTGTAGATTTTCTGATGATGCCGATTCTAACAGTGTGAGGTGATACCTCATTGTAGTTTTGATTTGCATTTCTCTAATAATTAGTGCTGTTGAGCAGCTTTTCATGTGCGTCTTGGCCATCTCTGTGTCTTCTTTGAAGAAACGTATCTTTAGATCTTCTGCCCATTTTTGTATTGGGTTGTTTGTTTTTTTTAATATTAAGCTGCATGAGCTGTTTATATATATTGGAGATTAAACCTTTGTCCATTGATTCGTTTGCAACTTTTCGCCCCTTCTGAGGGATGCCTTTTTCCATTCCCGTTTTTTTAACCAAAAAGGAAAGAAAGAAAAAGAAGCAGAAAACTAATGTGCATAAAATATGCCTTTTGAAATGGTCGTTTTGAAATATGGACGTCCTTTGAAATTTTTGGTCGATATGTGACCCCAGCATTTGTTTTCAGGGCAGGTGTCATTTACGGGCCTGCAATGATTTTGAATATCAACTGACCATTAGCGCTGGGATTAAAGCTGCTGTTGTGTGAAACGGCCACAAGGTGGCAGCAGTTCTCCCTTACCAATTCTGGTTACTAGGGCAAGAGAGCCTCAATGGAAGTCGTGTTCTAGATTGGAATTTAGAATGGAATGTGCCAGGAGAAAGCCCCTCAAGTTTGTCTCCCTACTTCTTGTTCGTGTTTTTAATTTAATTTTTATTTTTTATTACAGCAAGTTTGATTACAATGTTTGGCTTGTTGGAGGTGTGGAAGATGTGGTTGGTTCTTTTACACATATACACATGTCTGTTTTTCCTGGGATCCTTTTCTCATGTACGTTATGACAGAATGTTGAGTAGTCTTTTGGTATTCCGTAGGTCTTTGGTGATTATATATGTCACCTGTGTTAACCCCGATATCGTAATGAAACCAATCCTCACACCTTTCCATTGGTGAACCATAAGTTTGTTTAATGAATTGTTTAATGAATCTCTGATTGCCCTTCTCGGTGGAAATATCTGCCCTGGTATCCATTTTTAGGTAACACCTATAAGTGATATGATATGATATGTGTCTTTCACTTTCTGACTTACTGCAAGTCACGTGATTACCTCTAGACTCATCTACGGTGGTGCAAATGGCATTGTGTTCTTTTTTTCCTTGGCTTCTCTTCTGCCTTAGCGAGGTCCGTTTTCAACAATGTGATTGCCTGAG
Source organism: Mesoplodon bidens (assembly GCF_964165515.1). Lineage (NCBI taxonomy): Eukaryota > Metazoa > Chordata > Mammalia > Artiodactyla > Ziphiidae > Mesoplodon > Mesoplodon bidens. Next base: position 76,088 of record NW_027671511.1, read on the forward strand.
TGTTGTGGATTAGCTGACCTGGGCAGCCTTACCCTGCCGCCCAGCCCTCCCCAGGTGTGCCTGGTTGAGGTCAATATAAACAGCGCTCCAGGCAGCAATAGCCCCTGAAGCTGTTCCTGACTCCATATTCTCTGCCCCGTCAGCAGTCTCGGGGTGGTGCTGGTGGGAGGGAATGAGGGGCCACAGCTTTGTTGGTGGCCCGGTGTGAGTGGGGTTCTGCTGGCCTTTCTGCAGGAGTTGCCAGGCTGCCACCTGTAAAGAAGAGGATGTGTCACCCATACCTTCCGCTGGAATTTCTCTCCGGACAGAGGTGAGGAAGGAAAAAAGCAGTGGGGGCCGGGACAGGTGGGGTATCTCAGGCAGGACAATGGAAAGCTTCCGGAAGAGCGCCCGGGGGCAGGACCACCCTGGCTGGCCTGCAGGCACCAAGTTGGCCTGCGTGCTGTTGCTGGTGTGGCTCCATGGCCCTTCCTCTAGTCTTTCAAGCCCTTGTACATATTCAGGTGTTTTACCTGGGAAGGGTGGGAACAGTTCAGCAGCAGCTGGCCTGGGGCTCAGCTCACCTTTATTCAGAGATGCCTCTGCACGATCCCCCAGCTTTGCAATGAGGACGCTCCTTGCGTGGGGTGTGGGTTGCTGGCTGTATGGGAGATGATTCCCCACCTCAGACCCATTTCAGAATTGTTTACCGCTGGAGCAAGTGCCCTGATAGGGTTTTCCTCTGTATAACTGGTGGGTTCAGGTTTTTTTTTTTCTTTTATGGTTCAAGTTAGATTTTATTCCTCTTTTATGTATTTATAGATATAAGCATGGAAATAATTCATTCCTGTAAATACATCTGTGTGAAGGGAAGAACTTTTTTCTGTATTATTTTTAAATATTATTTTTTTTAATTTTGAAATTTAATTTTATTTATTTTTTTATACAGCAGGTTATTATTAGTTATGTATTTTATGCATATACATGTATGCAGGTCAATCCCAATCTCCCAACTCATCCCACCACCACCACACCATGGCTTCCCACACTTGGTGTCCATACGTTTGTTCTCTACCTCTGTCTCTATTTCTTCCCTGCAAACCAGTTCATCTGTACCAGTTTTTAGGTTCCACATATATGCATTAATATACAATATTTGTTTTCCTCTTTCTGACTGACTTCATTCTGTATGACAGTCTCTAGATCCATCGATGTCTCTACAAATGACCCAGTTTCATTCCGTTTTATGGCTGAGTAATATTCCATTTTATACATGTACCACATCTTTATCCATTCATCTGTCTGTGGGCATTTAGGTTGCTTCCATTACCTGGCTATTGTAAATAGTGCTGCAATGAACATTGTGGTGAATGTGCCTTTTTGATTTATGGTGTTCTTTGGGTATATGCCCAGAAGTGGGATTGCTGGATCAGATGGTAAGTCTATTTCTAGTTTTTTTTTTTTTAACGAAACTCCATACTGTTCTCCATAGTGACTGTATCAATTTACATTCCCACCAATAGTGGAAGAGGGCTCCTTTTGTCCACACCCTCCCCAGAATTTGTTGTCTGTAGATTTTCTGATGATGCCGATTCTAACAGTGTGAGGTGATACCTCATTGTAGTTTTGATTTGCATTTCTCTAATAATTAGTGCTGTTGAGCAGCTTTTCATGTGCGTCTTGGCCATCTCTGTGTCTTCTTTGAAGAAACGTATCTTTAGATCTTCTGCCCATTTTTGTATTGGGTTGTTTGTTTTTTTTAATATTAAGCTGCATGAGCTGTTTATATATATTGGAGATTAAACCTTTGTCCATTGATTCGTTTGCAACTTTTCGCCCCTTCTGAGGGATGCCTTTTTCCATTCCCGTTTTTTTAACCAAAAAGGAAAGAAAGAAAAAGAAGCAGAAAACTAATGTGCATAAAATATGCCTTTTGAAATGGTCGTTTTGAAATATGGACGTCCTTTGAATTTTTTGGTCGATATGTGACCCCAGCATTTGTTTTCAGGGCAGGTGTCATTTACGGGCCTGCAATGATTTTGAATATCAACTGACCATTAGCGCTGGGATTAAAGCTGCTGTTGTGTGAAACGGCCACAAGGTGGCAGCAGTTCTCCCTTACCAATTCTGGTTACTAGGGCAAGAGAGCCTCAATGGAAGTCGTGTTCTAGATTGGAATTTAGAATGGAATGTGCCAGGAGAAAGCCCCTCAAGTTTGTCTCCCTACTTCTTGTTCGTGTTTTTAATTTAATTTTTATTTTTTATTACAGCAAGTTTGATTACAATGTTTGGCTTGTTGGAGGTGTGGAAGATGTGGTTGGTTCTTTTACACATATACACATGTCTGTTTTTCCTGGGATCCTTTTCTCATGTACGTTATGACAGAATGTTGAGTAGTCTTTTGGTATTCCGTAGGTCTTTGGTGATTATATATGTCACCTGTGTTAACCCCGATATCGTAATGAAACCAATCCTCACACCTTTCCATTGGTGAACCATAAGTTTGTTTAATGAATTGTTTAATGAATCTCTGATTGCCCTTCTCGGTGGAAATATCTGCCCTGGTATCCATTTTTAGGTAACACCTATAAGTGATATGATATGATATGTGTCTTTCACTTTCTGACTTACTGCAAGTCACGTGATTACCTCTAGACTCATCTACGGTGGTGCAAATGGCATTGTGTTCTTTTTTTCCTTGGCTTCTCTTCTGCCTTAGCGAGGTCCGTTTTCAACAATGTGATTGCCTGAGTGTTGTGGATTAGCTGACCTGGGCAGCCTTACCCTGCCGCCCAGCCCTCCCCAGGTGTGCCTGGTTGAGGTCAATATAAACAGCGCTCCAGGCAGCAATAGCCCCTGAAGCTGTTCCTGACTCCATATTCTCTGCCCCGTCAGCAGTCTCGGGGTGGTGCTGGTGGGAGGGAATGAGGGGCCACAGCTTTGTTGGTGGCCCGGTGTGAGTGGGGTTCTGCTGGCCTTTCTGCAGGAGTTGCCAGGCTGCCACCTGTAAAGAAGAGGATGTGTCACCCATACCTTCCGCTGGAATTTCTCTCCGGACAGAGGTGAGGAAGGAAAAAAGCAGTGGGGGCCGGGACAGGTGGGGTATCTCAGGCAGGACAATGGAAAGCTTCCGGAAGAGCGCCCGGGGGCAGGACCACCCTGGCTGGCCTGCAGGCACCAAGTTGGCCTGCGTGCTGTTGCTGGTGTGGCTCCATGGCCCTTCCTCTAGTCTTTCAAGCCCTTGTACATATTCAGGTGTTTTACCTGGGAAGGGTGGGAACAGTTCAGCAGCAGCTGGCCTGGGGCTCAGCTCACCTTTATTCAGAGATGCCTCTGCACGATCCCCCAGCTTTGCAATGAGGACGCTCCTTGCGTGGGGTGTGGGTTGCTGGCTGTATGGGAGATGATTCCCCACCTCAGACCCATTTCAGAATTGTTTACCGCTGGAGCAAGTGCCCTGATAGGGTTTTCCTCTGTATAACTGGTGGGTTCAGGTTTTTTTTTTTCTTTTATGGTTCAAGTTAGATTTTATTCCTCTTTTATGTATTTATAGATATAAGCATGGAAATAATTCATTCCTGTAAATACATCTGTGTGAAGGGAAGAACTTTTTTCTGTATTATTTTTAAATATTATTTTTTTTAATTTTGAAATTTAATTTTATTTATTTTTTTATACAGCAGGTTATTATTAGTTATGTATTTTATGCATATACATGTATGCAGGTCAATCCCAATCTCCCAACTCATCCCACCACCACCACACCATGGCTTCCCACACTTGGTGTCCATACGTTTGTTCTCTACCTCTGTCTCTATTTCTTCCCTGCAAACCAGTTCATCTGTACCAGTTTTTAGGTTCCACATATATGCATTAATATACAATATTTGTTTTCCTCTTTCTGACTGACTTCATTCTGTATGACAGTCTCTAGATCCATCGATGTCTCTACAAATGACCCAGTTTCATTCCGTTTTATGGCTGAGTAATATTCCATTTTATACATGTACCACATCTTTATCCATTCATCTGTCTGTGGGCATTTAGGTTGCTTCCATTACCTGGCTATTGTAAATAGTGCTGCAATGAACATTGTGGTGAATGTGCCTTTTTGATTTATGGTGTTCTTTGGGTATATGCCCAGAAGTGGGATTGCTGGATCAGATGGTAATTCTATTTCTAGTTTTTTTTTTTAACGAAACTCCATACTGTTCTCCATAGTGACTGTATCAATTTACATTCCCACCAATAGTGGGAGAGGGCTCCTTTTGTCCACACCCTCCCCAGAATTTGTTGTCTGTAGATTTTCTGATGATGCCGATTCTAACAGTGTGAGGTGATACCTCATTGTAGTTTTGATTTGCATTTCTCTAATAATTAGTGCTGTTGAGCAGCTTTTCATGTGCGTCTTGGCCATCTCTGTGTCTTCTTTGAAGAAACGTATCTTTAGATCTTCTGCCCATTTTTGTATTGGGTTGTTTGTTTTTTTTAATATTAAGCTGCATGAGCTGTTTATATATATTGGAGATTAAACCTTTGTCCATTGATTCGTTTGCAACTTTTCGCCCCTTCTGAGGGATGCCTTTTTCCATTCCCGTTTTTTTAACCAAAAAGGAAAGAAAGAAAAAGAAGCAGAAAACTAATGTGCATAAAATATGCCTTTTGAAATGGTCGTTTTGAAATATGGACGTCCTTTGAATTTTTTGGTCGATATGTGACCCCAGCATTTGTTTTCAGGGCAGGTGTCATTTACGGGCCTGCAATGATTTTGAATATCAACTGACCATTAGCGCTGGGATTAAAGCTGCTGTTGTGTGAAACGGCCACAAGGTGGCAGCAGTTCTCCCTTACCAATTCTGGTTACTAGGGCAAGAGAGCCTCAATGGAAGTCGTGTTCTAGATTGGAATTTAGAATGGAATGTGCCAGGAGAAAGCCCCTCAAGTTTGTCTCCCTACTTCTTGTTCGTGTTTTTAATTTAATTTTTATTTTTTATTACAGCAAGTTTGATTACAATGTTTGGCTTGTTGGAGGTGTGGAAGATGTGGTTGGTTCTTTTACACATATACACATGTCTGTTTTTCCTGGGATCCTTTTCTCATGTACGTTATGACAGAATGTTGAGTAGTCTTTTGGTATTCCGTAGGTCTTTGGTGATTATATATGTCACCTGTGTTTGTATAAGTCTGTTAACCCCGATATCGTAATGAAACCAATCCTCACACCTTTCCATTGGTGAACCATAAGTTTGTTTAATGAATCTCTGATTGCCCTTCTCGGTGGAAATATCTGCCCTGGTATCCATTTTTAGGTAACACCTATAAGTGATATGATATGATATGTGTCTTTCACTTTCTGACTTACTGCAAGTCACGTGATTACCTCTAGACTCATCTACGGTGGTGCAAATGGCATTGTGTTCTTTTTTTCCTTGGCTTCTCTTCTGCCTTAGCGAGGTCCGTTTTCAACAATGTGATTGCCTGAGTGTTGTGGATTAGCTGACCTGGGCAGCCTTACCCTGCCGCCCAGCCCTCCCCAGGTGTGCCTGGTTGAGGTCAATATAAACAGCGCTCCAGGCAGCAATAGCCCCTGAAGCTGTTCCTGACTCCATATTCTCTGCCCCGTCAGCAGTCTCGGGGCGGTGCTGGTGGGAGGGAATGAGGGGCCACAGCTTTGTTGGTGGCCCGGTGTGAGTGGGGTTCTGCTGGCCTTTCTGCAGGAGTTGCCAGGCTGCCACCTGTAAAGAAGAGGATGTGTCACCCATACCTTCCGCTGGAATTTCTCTCCGGACAGAGGTGAGGAAGGAAAAAAGCAGTGGGGGCCGGGACAGGTGGGGTATCTCAGGCAGGACAATGGAAAGCTTCCGGAAGAGCGCCCGGGGACAGGACCACCCTGGCTGGCCTGCAGGCACCAAGTTGGCCTGCGTGCTGTTGCTGGTGTGGCTCCATGGCCCTTCCTCTAGTCTTTCAAGCCCTTGTACATATTCAGGTGTTTTACCTGGGAAGGGTGGGAACAGTTCAGCAGCAGCTGGCCTGGGGCTCAGCTCACCTTTATTCAGAGATGCCTCTGCACGATCCCCCAGCTTTGCAATGAGGACGCTCCTTGCGTGGGGTGTGGGTTGCTGGCTGTATGGGAGATGATTCCCCACCTCAGACCCATTTCAGAATTGTTTACCGCTGGAGCAAGTGCCCTGATAGGGTTTTCCTCTGTATAACTGGTGGGTTCAGGTTTTTTTTTTCTTTTATGGTTCAAGTTAGATTTTATTCCTCTTTTATGTATTTATAGATATAAGCATGGAAATAATTCATTCCTGTAAATACATCTGTGTGAAGGGAAGAACTTTTTTCTGTATTATTTTTAAATATTATTTTTTTTAATTTTGAAATTTAATTTTATTTATTTTTTTATACAGCAGGTTATTATTAGTTATGTATTTTATGCATATACATGTATGCAGGTCAATCCCAATCTCCCAACTCATCCCACCACCACCACACCATGGCTTCCCACACTTGGTGTCCATACGTTTGTTCTCTACCTCTGTCTCTATTTCTTCCCTGCAAACCAGTTCATCTGTACCAGTTTTTAGGTTCCACATATATGCATTAATATACAATATTTGTTTTCCTCTTTCTGACTTACTTCATTCTGTATGACAGTCTCTAGATCCATCGATGTCTCTACAAATGACCCAGTTTCATTCCGTTTTATGGCTGAGTAATATTCCATTTTATACATGTACCACATCTTTATCCATTCATCTGTCTGTGGGCATTTAGGTTGCTTCCATTACCTGGCTATTGTAAATAGTGCTGCAATGAACATTGTGGTGAATGTGCCTTTTTGATTTATGGTGTTCTTTGGGTATATGCCCAGAAGTGGGATTGCTGGATCAGATGGTAATTCTATTTCTAGTTTTTTTTTTTAACGAAACTCCATACTGTTCTCCATAGTGACTGTATCAATTTACATTCCCACCAATAGTGGGAGAGGGCTCCTTTTGTCCACACCCTCCCCAGAATTTGTTGTCTGTAGATTTTCTGATGATGCCGATTCTAACAGTGTGAGGTGATACCTCATTGTAGTTTTGATTTGCATTTCTCTAATAATTAGTGCTGTTGAGCAGCTTTTCATGTGCGTCTTGGCCATCTCTGTGTCTTCTTTGAAGAAACGTATCTTTAGATCTTCTGCCCATTTTTGTATTGGGTTGTTTGTTTTTTTTAATATTAAGCTGCATGAGCTGTTTATATATATTGGAGATTAAACCTTTGTCCATTGATTCGTTTGCAACTTTTCGCCCCTTCTGAGGGATGCCTTTTTCCATTCCCGTTTTTTTAACCAAAAAGGAAAGAAAGAAAAAGAAGCAGAAAACTAATGTGCATAAAATATGCCTTTTGAAATGGTCGTTTTGAAATATGGACGTCCTTTGAAATTTTTGGTCGATATGTGACCCCAGCATTTGTTTTCAGGGCAGGTGTCATTTACGGGCCTGCAATGATTTTGAATATCAACTGACCATTAGCGCTGGGATTAAAGCTGCTGTTGTGTGAAACGGCCACAAGGTGGCAGCAGTTCTCCCTTACCAATTCTGGTTACTAGGGCAAGAGAGCCTCAATGGAAGTCGTGTTCTAGATTGGAATTTAGAATGGAATGTGCCAGGAGAAAGCCCCTCAAGTTTGTCTCCCTACTTCTTGTTCGTGTTTTTAATTTAATTTTTATTTTTTATTACAGCAAGTTTGATTACAATGTTTGGCTTGTTGGAGGTGTGGAAGATGTGGTTGGTTCTTTTACACATATACACATGTCTGTTTTTCCTGGGATCCTTTTCTCATGTACGTTATGACAGAATGTTGAGTAGTCTTTTGGTATTCCGTAGGTCTTTGGTGATTATATATGTCACCTGTGTTTGTATAAGTCTGTTAACCCCGATATCGTAATGAAACCAATCCTCACACCTTTCCATTGGTGAACCATAAGTTTGTTTAATGAATCTCTGATTGCCCTTCTCGGTGGAAATATCTGCCCTGGTATCCATTTTTAGGTAACACCTATAAGTGATATGATATGATATGTGTCTTTCACTTTCTGACTTACTGCAAGTCACGTGATTACCTCTAGACTCATCTACGGTGGTGCAAATGGCATTGTGTTCTTTTTTTCCTTGGCTTCTCTTCAGCCTTAGTGAGGTCCGTTTTCAACAATGTGATTGCCTGAGTGTTGTGGATTAGCTGACCTGGGCAGCCTTACCCTGCCGCCCAGTCCTCCCCAGGTGTGCCTGGTTGAGGTCAATATAAACAGCGCTCCAGGCAGCAATAGCCCCTGAAGCTGTTCCTGACTCCATATTCTCTGCCCCGTCAGCAGTCTTGGGGCGGTGCTGGTGGGAGGGAATGAGGGGCCACAGCTTTGTTGGTGGCCCGGTGTGAGTGGGGTTCTGCTGGCCTTTCTGCAGGAGTTGCCAGGCTGCCACCTGTAAAGAAGAGGATGTGTCACCCATACCTTCCGCTGGAATTTCTCTCCGGACAGAGGTGAGGAAGGAAAAAAGCAGTGGGGGCCGGGACAGGTGGGGTATCTCAGGCAGGACAATGGAAAGCTTCCGGAAGAGCGCCCGGGGGCAGGACCACCCTGGCTGGCCTGCAGGCACCAAGTTGGCCTGCGTGCTGTTGCTGGTGTGGCTCCATGGCCCTTCCTCTAGTCTTTCAAGCCCTTGTACATATTCAGGTGTTTTACCTGGGAAGGGTGGGAACAGTTCAGCAGCAGCTGGCCTGGGGCTCAGCTCACCTTTATTCAGAGATGCCTCTGCACGATCCCCCAGCTTTGCAATGAGGACGCTCCTTGCGTGGGGTGTGGGTTGCTGGCTGTATGGGAGATGATTCCCCACCTCAGACCCATTTCAGAATTGTTTACCGCTGGAGCAAGTGCCCTGATAGGGTTTTCCTCTGTATAACTGGTGGGTTCAGGTTTTTTTTTTTTCTTTTATGGTTCAAGTTAGATTTTATTCCTCTTTTATGTATTTATAGATATAAGCATGGAAATAATTCATTCCTGTAAATACATCTGTGTGAAGGGAAGAACTTTTTTCTGTATTATTTTTAAATATTATTTTTTTTAATTTTGAAATTTAATTTTATTTATTTTTTTATACAGCAGGTTATTATTAGTTATGTATTTTATGCATATACATGTATGCAGGTCAATCCCAATCTCCCAACTCATCCCACCACCACCACACCATGGCTTCCCACACTTGGTGTCCATACGTTTGTTCTCTACCTCTGTCTCTATTTCTTCCCTGCAAACCAGTTCATCTGTACCAGTTTTTAGGTTCCACATATATGCATTAATATACAATATTTGTTTTCCTCTTTCTGACTGACTTCATTCTGTATGACAGTCTCTAGATCCATCGATGTCTCTACAAATGACCCAGTTTCATTCCGTTTTATGGCTGAGTAATATTCCATTTTATACATGTACCACATCTTTATCCATTCATCTGTCTGTGGGCATTTAGGTTGCTTCCATTACCTGGCTATTGTAAATAGTGCTGCAATGAACATTGTGGTGAATGTGCCTTTTTGATTTATGGTGTTCTTTGGGTATATGCCCAGAAGTGGGATTGCTGGATCAGATGGTAATTCTATTTCTAGTTTTTTTTTTTTAACGAAACTCCATACTGTTCTCCATAGTGACTGTATCAATTTACATTCCCACCAATAGTGGGAGAGGGCTCCTTTTGTCCACACCCTCCCCAGAATTTGTTGTCTGTAGATTTTCTGATGATGCCGATTCTAACAGTGTGAGGTGATACCTCATTGTAGTTTTGATTTGCATTTCTCTAATAATTAGTGCTGTTGAGCAGCTTTTCATGTGCGTCTTGGCCATCTCTGTGTCTTCTTTGAAGAAACGTATCTTTAGATCTTCTGCCCATTTTTGTATTGGGTTGTTTGTTTTTTTTAATATTAAGCTGCATGAGCTGTTTATATATATTGGAGATTAAACCTTTGTCCATTGATTCGTTTGCAACTTTTCGCCCCTTCTGAGGGATGCCTTTTTCCATTCCCGTTTTTTTAACCAAAAAGGAAAGAAAGAAAAAGAAGCAGAAAACTAATGTGCATAAAATATGCCTTTTGAAATGGTCGTTTTGAAATATGGACGTCCTTTGAATTTTTTGGTCGATATGTGACCCCAGCATTTGTTTTCAGGGCAGGTGTCATTTACGGGCCTGCAATGATTTTGAATATCAACTGACCATTAGCGCTGGGATTAAAGCTGCTGTTGTGTGAAACGGCCACAAGGTGGCAGCAGTTCTCCCTTACCAATTCTGGTTACTAGGGCAAGAGAGCCTCAATGGAAGTCGTGTTCTAGATTGGAATTTAGAATGGAATGTGCCAGGAGAAAGCCCCTCAAGTTTGTCTCCCTACTTCTTGTTCGTGTTTTTAATTTAATTTTTATTTTTTATTACAGCAAGTTTGATTACAATGTTTGGCTTGTTGGAGGTGTGGAAGATGTGGTTGGTTCTTTTACACATATACACATGTCTGTTTTTCCTGGGATCCTTTTCTCATGTACGTTATGACAGAATGTTGAGTAGTCTTTTGGTATTCCGTAGGTCTTTGGTGATTATATATGTCACCTGTGTTTGTATAAGTCTGTTAACCCCGATATCGTAATGAAACCAATCCTCACACCTTTCCATTGGTGAACCATAAGTTTGTTTAATGAATCTCTGATTGCCCTTCTCGGTGGAAATATCTGCCCTGGTATCCATTTTTAGGTAACACCTATAAGTGATATGATATGATATGTGTCTTTCACTTTCTGACTTACTGCAAGTCACGTGATTACCTCTAGACTCATCTACGGTGGTGCAAATGGCATTGTGTTCTTTTTTTCCTTGGCTTCTCTTCAGCCTTAGTGAGGTCCGTTTTCAACAATGTGATTGCCTGAGTGTTGTGGATTAGCTGACCTGGGCAGCCTTACCCTGCCGCCCAGCCCTCCCCAGGTGTGCCTGGTTGAGGTCAATATAAACAGCGCTCCAGGCAGCAATAGCCCCTGAAGCTGTTCCTGACTCCATATTCTCTGCCCCGTCAGCAGTCTTGGGGCGGTGCTGGTGGGAGGGAATGAGGGGCCACAGCTTTGTTGGTGGCCCGGTGTGAGTGGGGTTCTGCTGGCCTTTCTGCAGGAGTTGCCAGGCTGCCACCTGTAAAGAAGAGGATGTGTCACCCATACCTTCCGCTGGAATTTCTCTCCGGACAGAGGTGAGGAAGGAAAAAAGCAGTGGGGGCCGGGACAGGTGGGGTATCTCAGGCAGGACAATGGAAAGCTTCCGGAAGAGCGCCCGGGGGCAGGACCACCCTGGCTGGCCTGCAGGCACCAAGTTGGCCTGCGTGCTGTTGCTGGTGTGGCTCCATGGCCCTTCCTCTAGTCTTTCAAGCCCTTGTACATATTCAGGTGTTTTACCTGGGAAGGGTGGGAACAGTTCAGCAGCAGCTGGCCTGGGGCTCAGCTCACCTTTATTCAGAGATGCCTCTGCACGATCCCCCAGCTTTGCAATGAGGACGCTCCTTGCGTGGGGTGTGGGTTGCTGGCTGTATGGGAGATGATTCCCCACCTCAGACCCATTTCAGAATTGTTTACCGCTGGAGCAAGTGCCCTGATAGGGTTTTCCTCTGTATAACTGGTGGGTTCAGGTTTTTTTTTTTCTTTTATGGTTCAAGTTAGATTTTATTCCTCTTTTATGTATTTATAGATATAAGCATGGAAATAATTCATTCCTGTAAATACATCTGTGTGAAGGGAAGAACTTTTTTCTGTATTATTTTTAAATATTATTTTTTTTAATTTTGAAATTTAATTTTATTTATTTTTTTATACAGCAGGTTATTATTAGTTATGTATTTTATGCATATACATGTATGCAGGTCAATCCCAATCTCCCAACTCATCCCACCACCACCACACCATGGCTTCCCACACTTGGTGTCCATACGTTTGTTCTCTACCTCTGTCTCTATTTCTTCCCTGCAAACCAGTTCATCTGTACCAGTTTTTAGGTTCCACATATATGCATTAATATACAATATTTGTTTTCCTCTTTCTGACTGACTTCATTCTGTATGACAGTCTCTAGATCCATCGATGTCTCTACAAATGACCCAGTTTCATTCCGTTTTATGGCTGAGTAATATTCCATTTTATACATGTACCACATCTTTATCCATTCATCTGTCTGTGGGCATTTAGGTTGCTTCCATTACCTGGCTATTGTAAATAGTGCTGCAATGAACATTGTGGTGAATGTGCCTTTTTGATTTATGGTGTTCTTTGGGTATATGCCCAGAAGTGGGATTGCTGGATCAGATGGTAATTCTATTTCTAGTTTTTTTTTTTTAACGAAACTCCATACTGTTCTCCATAGTGACTGTATCAATTTACATTCCCACCAATAGTGGGAGAGGGCTCCTTTTGTCCACACCCTCCCCAGAATTTGTTGTCTGTAGATTTTCTGATGATGCCGATTCTAACAGTGTGAGGTGATACCTCATTGTAGTTTTGATTTGCATTTCTCTAATAATTAGTGCTGTTGAGCAGCTTTTCATGTGCGTCTTGGCCATCTCTGTGTCTTCTTTGAAGAAACGTATCTTTAGATCTTCTGCCCATTTTTGTATTGGGTTGTTTGTTTTTTTTAATATTAAGCTGCATGAGCTGTTTATATATATTGGAGATTAAACCTTTGTCCATTGATTCGTTTGCAACTTTTCGCCCCTTCTGAGGGATGCCTTTTTCCATTCCCGTTTTTTTAACCAAAAAGGAAAGAAAGAAAAAGAAGCAGAAAACTAATGTGCATAAAATATGCCTTTTGAAATGGTCGTTTTGAAATATGGACGTCCTTTGAATTTTTTGGTCGATATGTGACCCCAGCATTTGTTTTCAGGGCAGGTGTCATTTACGGGCCTGCAATGATTTTGAATATCAACTGACCATTAGCGCTGGGATTAAAGCTGCTGTTGTGTGAAACGGCCACAAGGTGGCAGCAGTTCTCCCTTACCAATTCTGGTTACTAGGGCAAGAGAGCCTCAATGGAAGTCGTGTTCTAGATTGGAATTTAGAATGGAATGTGCCAGGAGAAAGCCCCTCAAGTTTGTCTCCCTACTTCTTGTTCGTGTTTTTAATTTAATTTTTATTTTTTATTACAGCAAGTTTGATTACAATGTTTGGCTTGTTGGAGGTGTGGAAGATGTGGTTGGTTCTTTTACACATATACACATGTCTGTTTTTCCTGGGATCCTTTTCTCATGTACGTTATGACAGAATGTTGAGTAGTCTTTTGGTATTCCGTAGGTCTTTGGTGATTATATATGTCACCTGTGTTTGTATAAGTCTGTTAACCCCGATATCGTAATGAAACCAATCCTCACACCTTTCCATTGGTGAACCATAAGTTTGTTTAATGAATCTCTGATTGCCCTTCTCGGTGGAAATATCTGCCCTGGTATCCATTTTTAGGTAACACCTATAAGTGATATGATATGATATGTGTCTTTCACTTTCTGACTTACTGCAAGTCACGTGATTACCTCTAGACTCATCTACGGTGGTGCAAATGGCATTGTGTTCTTTTTTTCCTTGGCTTCTCTTCAGCCTTAGTGAGGTCCGTTTTCAACAATGTGATTGCCTGAGTGTTGTGGATTAGCTGACCTGGGCAGCCTTACCCTGCCGCCCAGCCCTCCCCAGGTGTGCCTGGTTGAGGTCAATATAAACAGCGCTCCAGGCAGCAATAGCCCCTGAAGCTGTTCCTGACTCCATATTCTCTGCCCCGTCAGCAGTCTTGGGGCGGTGCTGGTGGGAGGGAATGAGGGGCCACAGCTTTGTTGGTGGCCCGGTGTGAGTGGGGTTCTGCTGGCCTTTCTGCAGGAGTTGCCAGGCTGCCACCTGTAAAGAAGAGGATGTGTCACCCATACCTTCCGCTGGAATTTCTCTCCGGACAGAGGTGAGGAAGGAAAAAAGCAGTGGGGGCCGGGACAGGTGGGGTATCTCAGGCAGGACAATGGAAAGCTTCCGGAAGAGCGCCCGGGGGCAGGACCACCCTGGCTGGCCTGCAGGCACCAAGTTGGCCTGCGTGCTGTTGCTGGTGTGGCTCCATGGCCCTTCCTCTAGTCTTTCAAGCCCTTGTACATATTCAGGTGTTTTACCTGGGAAGGGTGGGAACAGTTCAGCAGCAGCTGGCCTGGGGCTCAGCTCACCTTTATTCAGAGATGCCTCTGCACGATCCCCCAGCTTTGCAATGAGGACGCTCCTTGCGTGGGGTGTGGGTTGCTGGCTGTATGGGAGATGATTCCCCACCTCAGACCCATTTCAGAATTGTTTACCGCTGGAGCAAGTGCCCTGATAGGGTTTTCCTCTGTATAACTGGTGGGTTCAGGTTTTTTTTTTTCTTTTATGGTTCAAGTTAGATTTTATTCCTCTTTTATGTATTTAGAAATATGAGCATGGAAATAATTCATTCCTGTAAATACATCTGTGTGAAGGGAAGAACTTTTTTCTGTATTATTTTTAAATATTATTTTTTTTAATTTTGAAATTTAATTTTATTTATTTTTTTATACAGCAGGTTATTATTAGTTATGTATTTTATGCATATACATGTATGCAGGTCAATCCCAATCTCCCAACTCATCCCACCACCACCACACCATGGCTTCCCACACTTGGTGTCCATACGTTTGTTCTCTACCTCTGTCTCTATTTCTTCCCTGCAAACCAGTTCATCTGTACCAGTTTTTAGGTTCCACATATATGCATTAATATACAATATTTGTTTTCCTCTTTCTGACTGACTTCATTCTGTATGACAGTCTCTAGATCCATCGATGTCTCTACAAATGACCCAGTTTCATTCCGTTTTATGGCTGAGTAATATTCCATTTTATACATGTACCACATCTTTATCCATTCATCTGTCTGTGGGCATTTAGGTTGCTTCCATTACCTGGCTATTGTAAATAGTGCTGCAATGAACATTGTGGTGAATGTGCCTTTTTGATTTATGGTGTTCTTTGGGTATATGCCCAGAAGTGGGATTGCTGGATCAGATGGTAATTCTATTTCTAGTTTTTTTTTTTTAACGAAACTCCATACTGTTCTCCATAGTGACTGTATCAATTTACATTCCCACCAATAGTGGGAGAGGGCTCCTTTTGTCCACACCCTCCCCAGAATTTGTTGTCTGTAGATTTTCTGATGATGCCGATTCTAACAGTGTGAGGTGATACCTCATTGTAGTTTTGATTTGCATTTCTCTAATAATTAGTGCTGTTGAGCAGCTTTTCATGTGCGTCTTGGCCATCTCTGTGTCTTCTTTGAAGAAACGTATCTTTAGATCTTCTGCCCATTTTTGTATTGGGTTGTTTGTTTTTTTTAATATTAAGCTGCATGAGCTGTTTATATATATTGGAGATTAAACCTTTGTCCATTGATTCGTTTGCAACTTTTCGCCCCTTCTGAGGGATGCCTTTTTCCATTCCCGTTTTTTTAACCAAAAAGGAAAGAAAGAAAAAGAAGCAGAAAACTAATGTGCATAAAATATGCCTTTTGAAATGGTCGTTTTGAAATATGGACGTCCTTTGAAATTTTTGGTCGATATGTGACCCCAGCATTTGTTTTCAGGGCAGGTGTCATTTACGGGCCTGCAATGATTTTGAATATCAACTGACCATTAGCGCTGGGATTAAAGCTGCTGTTGTGTGAAACGGCCACAAGGTGGCAGCAGTTCTCCCTTACCAATTCTGGTTACTAGGGCAAGAGAGCCTCAATGGAAGTCGTGTTCTAGATTGGAATTTAGAATGGAATGTGCCAGGAGAAAGCCCCTCAAGTTTGTCTCCCTACTTCTTGTTCGTGTTTTTAATTTAATTTTTATTTTTTATTACAGCAAGTTTGATTACAATGTTTGGCTTGTTGGAGGTGTGGAAGATGTGGTTGGTTCTTTTACACATATACACATGTCTGTTTTTCCTGGGATCCTTTTCTCATGTACGTTATGACAGAATGTTGAGTAGTCTTTTGGTATTCCGTAGGTCTTTGGTGATTATATATGTCACCTGTGTTTGTATAAGTCTGTTAACCCCGATATCGTAATGAAACCAATCCTCACACCTTTCCATTGGTGAACCATAAGTTTGTTTAATGAATCTCTGATTGCCCTTCTCGGTGGAAATATCTGCCCTGGTATCCATTTTTAGGTAACACCTATAAGTGATATGATATGATATGTGTCTTTCACTTTCTGACTTACTGCAAGTCACGTGATTACCTCTAGACTCATCTACGGTGGTGCAAATGGCATTGTGTTCTTTTTTTCCTTGGCTTCTCTTCAGCCTTAGTGAGGTCCGTTTTCAACAATGTGATTGCCTGAGTGTTGTGGATTAGCTGACCTGGGCAGCCTTACCCTGCCGCCCAGCCCTCCCCAGGTGTGCCTGGTTGAGGTCAATATAAACAGCGCTCCAGGCAGCAATAGCCCCTGAAGCTGTTCCTGACTCCATATTCTCTGCCCCGTCAGCAGTCTTGGGGCGGTGCTGGTGGGAGGGAATGAGGGGCCACAGCTTTGTTGGTGGCCCGGTGTGAGTGGGGTTCTGCTGGCCTTTCTGCAGGAGTTGCCAGGCTGCCACCTGTAAAGAAGAGGATGTGTCACCCATACCTTCCGCTGGAATTTCTCTCCGGACAGAGGTGAGGAAGGAAAAAAGCAGTGGGGGCCGGGACAGGTGGGGTATCTCAGGCAGGACAATGGAAAGCTTCCGGAAGAGCGCCCGGGGGCAGGACCACCCTGGCTGGCCTGCAGGCACCAAGTTGGCCTGCGTGCTGTTGCTGGTGTGGCTCCATGGCCCTTCCTCTAGTCTTTCAAGCCCTTGTACATATTCAGGTGTTTTACCTGGGAAGGGTGGGAACAGTTCAGCAGCAGCTGGCCTGGGGCTCAGCTCACCTTTATTCAGAGATGCCTCTGCACGATCCCCCAGCTTTGCAATGAGGACGCTCCTTGCGTGGGGTGTGGGTTGCTGGCTGTATGGGAGATGATTCCCCACCTCAGACCCATTTCAGAATTGTTTACCGCTGGAGCAAGTGCCCTGATAGGGTTTTCCTCTGTATAACTGGTGGGTTCAGGTTTTTTTTTTTCTTTTATGGTTCAAGTTAGATTTTATTCCTCTTTTATGTATTTAGAAATATGAGCATGGAAATAATTCATTCCTGTAAATACATCTGTGTGAAGGGAAGAACTTTTTTCTGTATTATTTTTAAATATTATTTTTTTTAATTTTGAAATTTAATTTTATTTATTTTTTTATACAGCAGGTTATTATTAGTTATGTATTTTATGCATATACATGTATGCAGGTCAATCCCAATCTCCCAACTCATCCCACCACCACCACACCATGGCTTCCCACACTTGGTGTCCATACGTTTGTTCTCTACCTCTGTCTCTATTTCTTCCCTGCAAACCAGTTCATCTGTACCAGTTTTTAGGTTCCACATATATGCATTAATATACAATATTTGTTTTCCTCTTTCTGACTGACTTCATTCTGTATGACAGTCTCTAGATCCATCGATGTCTCTACAAATGACCCAGTTTCATTCCGTTTTATGGCTGAGTAATATTCCATTTTATACATGTACCACATCTTTATCCATTCATCTGTCTGTGGGCATTTAGGTTGCTTCCATTACCTGGCTATTGTAAATAGTGCTGCAATGAACATTGTGGTGAATGTGCCTTTTTGATTTATGGTGTTCTTTGGGTATATGCCCAGAAGTGGGATTGCTGGATCAGATGGTAATTCTATTTCTAGTTTTTTTTTTAACGAAACTCCATACTGTTCTCCATAGTGACTGTATCAATTTACATTCCCACCAATAGTGGGAGAGGGCTCCTTTTGTCCACACCCTCCCCAGAATTTGTTGTCTGTAGATTTTCTGATGATGCCGATTCTAACAGTGTGAGGTGATACCTCATTGTAGTTTTGATTTGCATTTCTCTAATAATTAGTGCTGTTGAGCAGCTTTTCATGTGCGTCTTGGCCATCTCTGTGTCTTCTTTGAAGAAACGTATCTTTAGATCTTCTGCCCATTTTTGTATTGGGTTGTTTGTTTTTTTTTAATATTAAGCTGCATGAGCTGTTTATATATATTGGAGATTAAACCTTTGTCCATTGATTCGTTTGCAACTTTTCGCCCCTTCTGAGGGATGCCTTTTTCCATTCCCGTTTTTTTAACCAAAAAAGAAAGAAAGAAAAAGAAGCAGAAAACTAATGTGCATAAAATATGCCTTTTGAAATGGTCGTTTTGAAATATGGACGTCCTTTGAAATTTTTGGTCGATATGTGACCCCAGCATTTGTTTTCAGGGCAGGTGTCATTTACGGGCCTGCAATGATTTTGAATATCAACTGACCATTAGCGCTGGGATTAAAGCTGCTGTTGTGTGAAACGGCCACAAGGTGGCAGCAGTTCTCCCTTACCAATTCTGGTTACTAGGGCAAGAGAGCCTCAATGGAAGTCGTGTTCTAGATTGGAATTTAGAATGGAATGTGCCAGGAGAAAGCCCCTCAAGTTTGTCTCCCTACTTCTTGTTCGTGTTTTTAATTTAATTTTTATTTTTTATTACAGCAAGTTTGATTACAATGTTTGGCTTGTTGGAGGTGTGGAAGATGTGGTTGGTTCTTTTACACATATACACATGTCTGTTTTTCCTGGGATCCTTTTCTCATGTACGTTATGACAGAATGTTGAGTAGTCTTTTGGTATTCCGTAGGTCTTTGGTGATTATATATGTCACCTGTGTTTGTATAAGTCTGTTAACCCCGATATCGTAATGAAACCAATCCTCACACCTTTCCATTGGTGAACCATAAGTTTGTTTAATGAATCTCTGATTGCCCTTCTCGGTGGAAATATCTGCCCTGGTATCCATTTTTAGGTAACACCTATAAGTGATATGATATGATATGTGTCTTTCACTTTCTGACTTACTGCAAGTCACGTGATTACCTCTAGACTCATCTACGGTGGTGCAAATGGCATTGTGTTCTTTTTTTCCTTGGCTTCTCTTCTGCCTTAGCGAGGTCCGTTTTCAACAATGTGATTGCCTGAGTGTTGTGGATTAGCTGACCTGGGCAGCCTTACCCTGCCGCCCAGCCCTCCCCAGGTGTGCCTGGTTGAGGTCAATATAAACAGCGCTCCAGGCAGCAATAGCCCCTGAAGCTGTTCCTGACTCCATATTCTCTGCCCCGTCAGCAGTCTCGGGGCGGTGCTGGTGGGAGGGAATGAGGGGCCACAGCTTTGTTGGTGGCCCGGTGTGAGTGGGGTTCTGCTGGCCTTTCTGCAGGAGTTGCCAGGCTGCCACCTGTAAAGAAGAGGATGTGTCACCCATACCTTCCGCTGGAATTTCTCTCCGGACAGAGGTGAGGAAGGAAAAAAGCAGTGGGGGCCGGGACAGGTGGGGTATCTCAGGCAGGACAATGGAAAGCTTCCGGAAGAGCGCCCGGGGGCAGGACCACCCTGGCTGGCCTGCAGGCACCAAGTTGGCCTGCGTGCTGTTGCTGGTGTGGCTCCATGGCCCTTCCTCTAGTCTTTCAAGCCCTTGTACATATTCAGGTGTTTTACCTGGGAAGGGTGGGAACAGTTCAGCAGCAGCTGGCCTGGGGCTCAGCTCACCTTTATTCAGAGATGCCTCTGCACGATCCCCCAGCTTTGCAATGAGGACGCTCCTTGCGTGGGGTGTGGGTTGCTGGCTGTATGGGAGATGATTCCCCACCTCAGACCCATTTCAGAATTGTTTACCGCTGGAGCAAGTGCCCTGATAGGGTTTTCCTCTGTATAACTGGTGGGTTCAGGTTTTTTTTTTTCTTTTATGGTTCAAGTTAGATTTTATTCCTCTTTTATGTATTTATAGATATAAGCATGGAAATAATTCATTCCTGTAAATACATCTGTGTGAAGGGAAGAACTTTTTTCTGTATTATTTTTAAATATTATTTTTTTTAATTTTGAAATTTAATTTTATTTATTTTTTTATACAGCAGGTTATTATTAGTTATGTATTTTATGCATATACATGTATGCAGGTCAATCCCAATCTCCCAACTCATCCCACCACCACCACACCATGGCTTCCCACACTTGGTGTCCATACGTTTGTTCTCTACCTCTGTCTCTATTTCTTCCCTGCAAACCAGTTCATCTGTACCAGTTTTTAGGTTCCACATATATGCATTAATATACAATATTTGTTTTCCTCTTTCTGACTGACTTCATTCTGTATGACAGTCTCTAGATCCATCGATGTCTCTACAAATGACCCAGTTTCATTCCGTTTTATGGCTGAGTAATATTCCATTTTATACATGTACCACATCTTTATCCATTCATCTGTCTGTGGGCATTTAGGTTGCTTCCATTACCTGGCTATTGTAAATAGTGCTGCAATGAACATTGTGGTGAATGTGCCTTTTTGATTTATGGTGTTCTTTGGGTATATGCCCAGAAGTGGGATTGCTGGATCAGATGGTAATTCTATTTCTAGTTTTTTTTTTTTAACGAAACTCCATACTGTTCTCCATAGTGACTGTATCAATTTACATTCCCACCAATAGTGGGAGAGGGCTCCTTTTGTCCACACCCTCCCCAGAATTTGTTGTCTGTAGATTTTCGGATGATGCCGATTCTAACAGTGTGAGGTGATACCTCATTGTAGTTTTGATTTGCATTTCTCTAATAATTAGTGCTGTTGAGCAGCTTTTCATGTGCGTCTTGGCCATCTCTGTGTCTTCTTTGAAGAAACGTATCTTTAGATCTTCTGCCCATTTTTGTATTGGGTTGTTTGTTTTTTTTAATATTAAGCTGCATGAGCTGTTTATATATATTGGAGATTAAACCTTTGTCCATTGATTCGTTTGCAACTTTTCGCCCCTTCTGAGGGATGCCTTTTTCCATTCCCGTTTTTTTAACCAAAAAGGAAAGAAAGAAAAAGAAGCAGAAAACTAATGTGCATAAAATATGCCTTTTGAAATGGTCGTTTTGAAATATGGACGTCCTTTGAAATTTTTGGTCGATATGTGACCCCAGCATTTGTTTTCAGGGCAGGTGTCATTTACGGGCCTGCAATGATTTTGAATATCAACTGACCATTAGCGCTGGGATTAAAGCTGCTGTTGTGTGAAACGGCCACAAGGTGGCAGCAGTTCTCCCTTACCAATTCTGGTTACTAGGGCAAGAGAGCCTCAATGGAAGTCGTGTTCTAGATTGGAATTTAGAATGGAATGTGCCAGGAGAAAGCCCCTCAAGTTTGTCTCCCTACTTCTTGTTCGTGTTTTTAATTTAATTTTTATTTTTTATTACAGCAAGTTTGATTACAATGTTTGGCTTGTTGGAGGTGTGGAAGATGTGGTTGGTTCTTTTACACATATACACATGTCTGTTTTTCCTGGGATCCTTTTCTCATGTACGTTATGACAGAATGTTGAGTAGTCTTTTGGTATTCCGTAGGTCTTTGGTGATTATATATGTCACCTGTGTTTGTATAAGTCTGTTAACCCCGATATCGTAATGAAACCAATCCTCACACCTTTCCATTGGTGAACCATAAGTTTGTTTAATGAATCTCTGATTGCCCTTCTCGGTGGAAATATCTGCCCTGGTATCCATTTTTAGGTAACACCTATAAGTGATATGATATGATATGTGTCTTTCACTTTCTGACTTACTGCAAGTCACGTGATTACCTCTAGACTCATCTACGGTGGTGCAAATGGCATTGTGTTCTTTTTTTCCTTGGCTTCTCTTCTGCCTTAGCGAGGTCCGTTTTCAACAATGTGATTGCCTGAGTGTTGTGGATTAGCTGACCTGGGCAGCCTTACCCTGCCGCCCAGCCCTCCCCAGGTGTGCCTGGTTGAGGTCAATATAAACAGCGCTCCAGGCAGCAATAGCCCCTGAAGCTGTTCCTGACTCCATATTCTCTGCCCCGTCAGCAGTCTCGGGGCGGTGCTGGTGGGAGGGAATGAGGGGCCACAGCTTTGTTGGTGGCCCGGTGTGAGTGGGGTTCTGCTGGCCTTTCTGCAGGAGTTGCCAGGCTGCCACCTGTAAAGAAGAGGATGTGTCACCCATACCTTCCGCTGGAATTTCTCTCCGGACAGAGGTGAGGAAGGAAAAAAGCAGTGGGGGCCGGGACAGGTGGGGTATCTCAGGCAGGACAATGGAAAGCTTCCGGAAGAGCGCCCGGGGGCAGGACCACCCTGGCTGGCCTGCAGGCACCAAGTTGGCCTGCGTGCTGTTGCTGGTGTGGCTCCATGGCCCTTCCTCTAGTCTTTCAAGCCCTTGTACATATTCAGGTGTTTTACCTGGGAAGGGTGGGAACAGTTCAGCAGCAGCTGGCCTGGGGCTCAGCTCACCTTTATTCAGAGATGCCTCTGCACGATCCCCCAGCTTTGCAATGAGGACGCTCCTTGCGTGGGGTGTGGGTTGCTGGCTGTATGGGAGATGATTCCCCACCTCAGACCCATTTCAGAATTGTTTACCGCTGGAGCAAGTGCCCTGATAGGGTTTTCCTCTGTATAACTGGTGGGTTCAGGTTTTTTTTTTCTTTTATGGTTCAAGTTAGATTTTATTCCTCTTTTATGTATTTATAGATATAAGCATGGAAATAATTCATTCCTGTAAATACATCTGTGTGAAGGGAAGAACTTTTTTCTGTATTATTTTTAAATATTATTTTTTTTAATTTTGAAATTTAATTTTATTTATTTTTTTATACAGCAGGTTATTATTAGTTATGTATTTTATGCATATACATGTATGCAGGTCAATCCCAATCTCCCAACTCATCCCACCACCACCACACCATGGCTTCCCACACTTGGTGTCCATACGTTTGTTCTCTACCTCTGTCTCTATTTCTTCCCTGCAAACCAGTTCATCTGTACCAGTTTTTAGGTTCCACATATATGCATTAATATACAATATTTGTTTTCCTCTTTCTGACTGACTTCATTCTGTATGACAGTCTCTAGATCCATCGATGTCTCTACAAATGACCCAGTTTCATTCCGTTTTATGGCTGAGTAATATTCCATTTTATACATGTACCACATCTTTATCCATTCATCTGTCTGTGGGCATTTAGGTTGCTTCCATTACCTGGCTATTGTAAATAGTGCTGCAATGAACATTGTGGTGAATGTGCCTTTTTGATTTATGGTGTTCTTTGGGTATATGCCCAGAAGTGGGATTGCTGGATCAGATGGTAATTCTATTTCTAGTTTTTTTTTTAACGAAACTCCATACTGTTCTCCATAGTGACTGTATCAATTTACATTCCCACCAATAGTGGAAGAGGGCTCCTTTTGTCCACACCCTCCCCAGAATTTGTTGTCTGTAGATTTTCTGATGATGCCGATTCTAACAGTGTGAGGTGATACCTCATTGTAGTTTTGATTTGCATTTCTCTAATAATTAGTGCTGTTGAGCAGCTTTTCATGTGCGTCTTGGCCATCTCTGTGTCTTCTTTGAAGAAACGTATCTTTAGATCTTCTGCCCATTTTTGTATTGGGTTGTTTGTTTTTTTTAATATTAAGCTGCATGAGCTGTTTATATATATTGGAGATTAAACCTTTGTCCATTGATTCGTTTGCAACTTTTCGCCCCTTCTGAGGGATGCCTTTTTCCATTCCCGTTTTTTTAACCAAAAAGGAAAGAAAGAAAAAGAAGCAGAAAACTAATGTGCATAAAATATGCCTTTTGAAATGGTCGTTTTGAAATATGGACGTCCTTTGAAATTTTTGGTCGATATGTGACCCCAGCATTTGTTTTCAGGGCAGGTGTCATTTACGGGCCTGCAATGATTTTGAATATCAACTGACCATTAGCGCTGGGATTAAAGCTGCTGTTGTGTGAAACGGCCACAAGGTGGCAGCAGTTCTCCCTTACCAATTCTGGTTACTAGGGCAAGAGAGCCTCAATGGAAGTCGTGTTCTAGATTGGAATTTAGAATGGAATGTGCCAGGAGAAAGCCCCTCAAGTTTGTCTCCCTACTTCTTGTTCGTGTTTTTAATTTAATTTTTATTTTTTATTACAGCAAGTTTGATTACAATGTTTGGCTTGTTGGAGGTGTGGAAGATGTGGTTGGTTCTTTTACACATATACACATGTCTGTTTTTCCTGGGATCCTTTTCTCATGTACGTTATGACAGAATGTTGAGTAGTCTTTTGGTATTCCGTAGGTCTTTGGTGATTATATATGTCACCTGTGTTTGTATAAGTCTGTTAACCCCGATATCGTAATGAAACCAATCCTCACACCTTTCCATTGGTGAACCATAAGTTTGTTTAATGAATCTCTGATTGCCCTTCTCGGTGGAAATATCTGCCCTGGTATCCATTTTTAGGTAACACCTATAAGTGATATGATATGATATGTGTCTTTCACTTTCTGACTTACTGCAAGTCACGTGATTACCTCTAGACTCATCTACGGTGGTGCAAATGGCATTGTGTTCTTTTTTTCCTTGGCTTCTCTTCTGCCTTAGCGAGGTCCGTTTTCAACAATGTGATTGCCTGAGTGTTGTGGATTAGCTGACCTGGGCAGCCTTACCCTGCCGCCCAGCCCTCCCCAGGTGTGCCTGGTTGAGGTCAATATAAACAGCGCTCCAGGCAGCAATAGCCCCTGAAGCTGTTCCTGACTCCATATTCTCTGCCCCGTCAGCAGTCTCGGGGCGGTGCTGGTGGGAGGGAATGAGGGGCCACAGCTTTGTTGGTGGCCCGGTGTGAGTGGGGTTCTGCTGGCCTTTCTGCAGGAGTTGCCAGGCTGCCACCTGTAAAGAAGAGGATGTGTCACCCATACCTTCCGCTGGAATTTCTCTCCGGACAGAGGTGAGGAAGGAAAAAAGCAGTGGGGGCCGGGACAGGTGGGGTATCTCAGGCAGGACAATGGAAAGCTTCCGGAAGAGCGCCCGGGGGCAGGACCACCCTGGCTGGCCTGCAGGCACCAAGTTGGCCTGCGTGCTGTTGCTGGTGTGGCTCCATGGCCCTTCCTCTAGTCTTTCAAGCCCTTGTACATATTCAGGTGTTTTACCTGGGAAGGGTGGGAACAGTTCAGCAGCAGCTGGCCTGGGGCTCAGCTCACCTTTATTCAGAGATGCCTCTGCATGATCCCCCAGCTTTGCAATGAGGACGCTCCTTGCGTGGGGTGTGGGTTGCTGGCTGTATGGGAGATGATTCCCCACCTCAGACCCATTTCAGAATTGTTTACCGCTGGAGCAAGTGCCCTGATAGGGTTTTCCTCTGTATAACTGGTGGGTTCAGGTTTTTTTTTTCTTTTATGGTTCAAGTTAGATTTTATTCCTCTTTTATGTATTTATAGATATAAGCATGGAAATAATTCATTCCTGTAAATACATCTGTGTGAAGGGAAGAACTTTTTTCTGTATTATTTTTAAATATTATTTTTTTTAATTTTGAAATTTAATTTTATTTATTTTTTTATACAGCAGGTTATTATTAGTTATGTATTTTATGCATATACATGTATGCAGGTCAATCCCAATCTCCCAACTCATCCCACCACCACCACACCATGGCTTCCCACACTTGGTGTCCATACGTTTGTTCTCTACCTCTGTCTCTATTTCTTCCCTGCAAACCAGTTCATCTGTACCAGTTTTTAGGTTCCACATATATGCATTAATATACAATATTTGTTTTCCTCTTTCTGACTGACTTCATTCTGTATGACAGTCTCTAGATCCATCGATGTCTCTACAAATGACCCAGTTTCATTCCGTTTTATGGCTGAGTAATATTCCATTTTATACATGTACCACATCTTTATCCATTCATCTGTCTGTGGGCATTTAGGTTGCTTCCATTACCTGGCTATTGTAAATAGTGCTGCAATGAACATTGTGGTGAATGTGCCTTTTTGATTTATGGTGTTCTTTGGGTATATGCCCAGAAGTGGGATTGCTGGATCAGATGGTAATTCTATTTCTAGTTTTTTTTTTTAACGAAACTCCATACTGTTCTCCATAGTGACTGTATCAATTTACATTCCCACCAATAGTGGGAGAGGGCTCCTTTTGTCCACACCCTCCCCAGAATTTGTTGTCTGTAGATTTTCTGATGATGCCGATTCTAACAGTGTGAGGTGATACCTCATTGTAGTTTTGATTTGCATTTCTCTAATAATTAGTGCTGTTGAGCAGCTTTTCATGTGCGTCTTGGCCATCTCTGTGTCTTCTTTGAAGAAACGTATCTTTAGATCTTCTGCCCATTTTTGTATTGGGTTGTTTGTTTTTTTTAATATTAAGCTGCATGAGCTGTTTATATATATTGGAGATTAAACCTTTGTCCATTGATTCGTTTGCAACTTTTCGCCCCTTCTGAGGGATGCCTTTTTCCATTCCCGTTTTTTTAACCAAAAAGGAAAGAAAGAAAAAGAAGCAGAAAACTAATGTGCATAAAATATGCCTTTTGAAATGGTCGTTTTGAATATGGACGTCCTTTGAAATTTTTGGTCGATATGTGACCCCAGCATTTGTTTTCAGGGCAGGTGTCATTTACGGGCCTGCAATGATTTTGAATATCAACTGACCATTAGCGCTGGGATTAAAGCTGCTGTTGTGTGAAACGGCCACAAGGTGGCAGCAGTTCTCCCTTACCAATTCTGGTTACTAGGGCAAGAGAGCCTCAATGGAAGTCGTGTTCTAGATTGGAATTTAGAATGGAATGTGCCAGGAGAAAGCCCCTCAAGTTTGTCTCCCTACTTCTTGTTCGTGTTTTTAATTTAATTTTTATTTTTTATTACAGCAAGTTTGATTACAATGTTTGGCTTGTTGGAGGTGTGGAAGATGTGGTTGGTTCTTTTACACATATACACATGTCTGTTTTTCCTGGGATCCTTTTCTCATGTACGTTATGACAGAATGTTGAGTAGTCTTTTGGTATTCCGTAGGTCTTTGGTGATTATATATGTCACCTGTGTTTGTATAAGTCTGTTAACCCCGATATCGTAATGAAACCAATCCTCACACCTTTCCATTGGTGAACCATAAGTTTGTTTAATGAATCTCTGATTGCCCTTCTCGGTGGAAATATCTGCCCTGGTATCCATTTTTAGGTAACACCTATAAGTGATATGATATGATATGTGTCTTTCACTTTCTGACTTACTGCAAGTCACGTGATTACCTCTAGACTCATCTACGGTGGTGCAAATGGCATTGTGTTCTTTTTTTCCTTGGCTTCTCTTCTGCCTTAGCGAGGTCCGTTTTCAACAATGTGATTGCCTGAGTGTTGTGGATTAGCTGACCTGGGCAGCCTTACCCTGCCGCCCAGCCCTCCCCAGGTGTGCCTGGTTGAGGTCAATATAAACAGCGCTCCAGGCAGCAATAGCCCCTGAAGCTGTTCCTGACTCCATATTCTCTGCCCCGTCAGCAGTCTCGGGGCGGTGCTGGTGGGAGGGAATGAGGGGCCACAGCTTTGTTGGTGGCCCGGTGTGAGTGGGGTTCTGCTGGCCTTTCTGCAGGAGTTGCCAGGCTGCCACCTGTAAAGAAGAGGATGTGTCACCCATACCTTCCGCTGGAATTTCTCTCCGGACAGAGGTGAGGAAGGAAAAAAGCAGTGGGGGCCGGGACAGGTGGGGTATCTCAGGCAGGACAATGGAAAGCTTCCGGAAGAGCGCCCGGGGGCAGGACCACCCTGGCTGGCCTGCAGGCACCAAGTTGGCCTGCGTGCTGTTGCTGGTGTGGCTCCATGGCCCTTCCTCTAGTCTTTCAAGCCCTTGTACATATTCAGGTGTTTTACCTGGGAAGGGTGGGAACAGTTCAGCAGCAGCTGGCCTGGGGCTCAGCTCACCTTTATTCAGAGATGCCTCTGCACGATCCCCCAGCTTTGCAATGAGGACGCTCCTTGCGTGGGGTGTGGGTTGCTGGCTGTATGGGAGATGATTCCCCACCTCAGACCCATTTCAGAATTGTTTACCGCTGGAGCAAGTGCCCTGATAGGGTTTTCCTCTGTATAACTGGTGGGTTCAGGTTTTTTTTTTTCTTTTATGGTTCAAGTTAGATTTTATTCCTCTTTTATGTATTTATAGATATAAGCATGGAAATAATTCATTCCTGTAAATACATCTGTGTGAAGGGAAGAACTTTTTTCTGTATTATTTTTAAATATTATTTTTTTTAATTTTGAAATTTAATTTTATTTATTTTTTTATACAGCAGGTTATTATTAGTTATGTATTTTATGCATATACATGTATGCAGGTCAATCCCAATCTCCCAACTCATCCCACCACCACCACACCATGGCTTCCCACACTTGGTGTCCATACGTTTGTTCTCTACCTCTGTCTCTATTTCTTCCCTGCAAACCAGTTCATCTGTACCAGTTTTTAGGTTCCACATATATGCATTAATATACAATATTTGTTTTCCTCTTTCTGACTGACTTCATTCTGTATGACAGTCTCTAGATCCATCGATGTCTCTACAAATGACCCAGTTTCATTCCGTTTTATGGCTGAGTAATATTCCATTTTATACATGTACCACATCTTTATCCATTCATCTGTCTGTGGGCATTTAGGTTGCTTCCATTACCTGGCTATTGTAAATAGTGCTGCAATGAACATTGTGGTGAATGTGCCTTTTTGATTTATGGTGTTCTTTGGGTATATGCCCAGAAGTGGGATTGCTGGATCAGATGGTAATTCTATTTCTAGTTTTTTTTTTTAACGAAACTCCATACTGTTCTCCATAGTGACTGTATCAATTTACATTCCCACCAATAGTGGGAGAGGGCTCCTTTTGTCCACACCCTCCCCAGAATTTGTTGTCTGTAGATTTTCTGATGATGCCGATTCTAACAGTGTGAGGTGATACCTCATTGTAGTTTTGATTTGCATTTCTCTAATAATTAGTGCTGTTGAGCAGCTTTTCATGTGCGTCTTGGCCATCTCTGTGTCTTCTTTGAAGAAACGTATCTTTAGATCTTCTGCCCATTTTTGTATTGGGTTGTTTGTTTTTTTTAATATTAAGCTGCATGAGCTGTTTATATATATTGGAGATTAAACCTTTGTCCATTGATTCGTTTGCAACTTTTCGCCCCTTCTGAGGGATGCCTTTTTCCATTCCCGTTTTTTTAACCAAAAAAGAAAGAAAGAAAAAGAAGCAGAAAACTAATGTGCATAAAATATGCCTTTTGAAATGGTCGTTTTGAAATATGGACGTCCTTTGAATTTTTTGGTCGATATGTGACCCCAGCATTTGTTTTCAGGGCAGGTGTCATTTACGGGCCTGCAATGATTTTGAATATCAACTGACCATTAGCGCTGGGATTAAAGCTGCTGTTGTGTGAAACGGCCACAAGGTGGCAGCAGTTCTCCCTTACCAATTCTGGTTACTAGGGCAAGAGAGCCTCAATGGAAGTCGTGTTCTAGATTGGAATTTAGAATGGAATGTGCCAGGAGAAAGCCCCTCAAGTTTGTCTCCCTACTTCTTGTTCGTGTTTTTAATTTAATTTTTATTTTTTATTACAGCAAGTTTGATTACAATGTTTGGCTTGTTGGAGGTGTGGAAGATGTGGTTGGTTCTTTTACACATATACACATGTCTGTTTTTCCTGGGATCCTTTTCTCATGTACGTTATGACAGAATGTTGAGTAGTCTTTTGGTATTCCGTAGGTCTTTGGTGATTATATATGTCACCTGTGTTTGTATAAGTCTGTTAACCCCGATATCGTAATGAAACCAATCCTCACACCTTTCCATTGGTGAACCATAAGTTTGTTTAATGAATCTCTGATTGCCCTTCTCGGTGGAAATATCTGCCCTGGTATCCATTTTTAGGTAACACCTATAAGTGATATGATATGATATGTGTCTTTCACTTTCTGACTTACTGCAAGTCACGTGATTACCTCTAGACTCATCTACGGTGGTGCAAATGGCATTGTGTTCTTTTTTTCCTTGGCTTCTCTTCTGCCTTAGCGAGGTCCGTTTTCAACAATGTGATTGCCTGAGTGTTGTGGATTAGCTGACCTGGGCAGCCTTACCCTGCCGCCCAGCCCTCCCCAGGTGTGCCTGGTTGAGGTCAATATAAACAGCGCTCCAGGCAGCAATAGCCCCTGAAGCTGTTCCTGACTCCATATTCTCTGCCCCGTCAGCAGTCTCGGGGCGGTGCTGGTGGGAGGGAATGAGGGGCCACAGCTTTGTTGGTGGCCCGGTGTGAGTGGGGTTCTGCTGGCCTTTCTGCAGGAGTTGCCAGGCTGCCACCTGTAAAGAAGAGGATGTGTCACCCATACCTTCCGCTGGAATTTCTCTCCGGACAGAGGTGAGGAAGGAAAAAAGCAGTGGGGGCCGGGACAGGTGGGGTATCTCAGGCAGGACAATGGAAAGCTTCCGGAAGAGCGCCCGGGGGCAGGACCACCCTGGCTGGCCTGCAGGCACCAAGTTGGCCTGCGTGCTGTTGCTGGTGTGGCTCCATGGCCCTTCCTCTAGTCTTTCAAGCCCTTGTACATATTCAGGTGTTTTACCTGGGAAGGGTGGGAACAGTTCAGCAGCAGCTGGCCTGGGGCTCAGCTCACCTTTATTCAGAGATGCCTCTGCACGATCCCCCAGCTTTGCAATGAGGACGCTCCTTGCGTGGGGTGTGGGTTGCTGGCTGTATGGGAGATGATTCCCCACCTCAGACCCATTTCAGAATTGTTTACCGCTGGAGCAAGTGCCCTGATAGGGTTTTCCTCTGTATAACTGGTGGGTTCAGGTTTTTTTTTTCTTTTATGGTTCAAGTTAGATTTTATTCCTCTTTTATGTATTTAGAAATATGAGCATGGAAATAATTCATTCCTGTAAATACATCTGTGTGAAGGGAAGAACTTTTTTCTGTATTATTTTTAAATATTATTTTTTTTAATTTTGAAATTTAATTTTATTTATTTTTTTATACAGCAGGTTATTATTAGTTATGTATTTTATGCATATACATGTATGCAGGTCAATCCCAATCTCCCAACTCATCCCACCACCACCACACCATGGCTTCCCACACTTGGTGTCCATACGTTTGTTCTCTACCTCTGTCTCTATTTCTTCCCTGCAAACCAGTTCATCTGTACCAGTTTTTAGGTTCCACATATATGCATTAATATACAATATTTGTTTTCCTCTTTCTGACTTACTTCATTCTGTATGACAGTCTCTAGATCCATCGATGTCTCTACAAATGACCCAGTTTCATTCCGTTTTATGGCTGAGTAATATTCCATTTTATACATGTACCACATCTTTATCCATTCATCTGTCTGTGGGCATTTAGGTTGCTTCCATTACCTGGCTATTGTAAATAGTGCTGCAATGAACATTGTGGTGAATGTGCCTTTTTGATTTATGGTGTTCTTTGGGTATATGCCCAGAAGTGGGATTGCTGGATCAGATGGTAATTCTATTTCTAGTTTTTTTTTTTAACGAAACTCCATACTGTTCTCCATAGTGACTGTATCAATTTACATTCCCACCAATAGTGGGAGAGGGCTCCTTTTGTCCACACCCTCCCCAGAATTTGTTGTCTGTAGATTTTCTGATGATGCCGATTCTAACAGTGTGAGGTGATACCTCATTGTAGTTTTGATTTGCATTTCTCTAATAATTAGTGCTGTTGAGCAGCTTTTCATGTGCGTCTTGGCCATCTCTGTGTCTTCTTTGAAGAAACGTATCTTTAGATCTTCTGCCCATTTTTGTATTGGGTTGTTTGTTTTTTTTAATATTAAGCTGCATGAGCTGTTTATATATATTGGAGATTAAACCTTTGTCCATTGATTCGTTTGCAACTTTTCGCCCCTTCTGAGGGATGCCTTTTTCCATTCCCGTTTTTTTAACCAAAAAAGAAAGAAAGAAAAAGAAGCAGAAAACTAATGTGCATAAAATATGCCTTTTGAAATGGTCGTTTTGAAATATGGACGTCCTTTGAATTTTTTGGTCGATATGTGACCCCAGCATTTGTTTTCAGGGCAGGTGTCATTTACGGGCCTGCAATGATTTTGAATATCAACTGACCATTAGCGCTGGGATTAAAGCTGCTGTTGTGAGAAACGGCCACAAGGTGGCAGCAGTTCTCCCTTACCAATTCTGGTTACTAGGGCAAGAGAGCCTCAATGGAAGTCGTGTTCTAGATTGGAATTTAGAATGGAATGTGCCAGGAGAAAGCCCCTCAAGTTTGTCTCCCTACTTCTTGTTCGTGTTTTTAATTTAATTTTTATTTTTTATTACAGCAAGTTTGATTACAATGTTTGGCTTGTTGGAGGTGTGGAAGATGTGGTTGGTTCTTTTACACATATACACATGTCTGTTTTTCCTGGGATCCTTTTCTCATGTACGTTATGACAGAATGTTGAGTA
>NW_027671510.1:0-54000 GCF_964165515.1 Mesoplodon bidens
TAATAATTAGTGCTGTGGAGCAGCTTTTCATGTGCGTCTTGGCCATCTCTGTGTCTTCTTTGAAGAAACGTCTCTTTAGATCTTCTGCCCATTTTTGTATTGGGGTGTTTGCTTTTTTTAATATTAAGCTGCATGAGCTGTTTAATTATATTGGAGAAAAAACCTTTGTCCATTGATTCGTTTGCAACGATTTTCGCCCATTCTGAGGGATGCCTTTTTCCATTCCCGTTTTTTTAACAAAAAAGGAAAGAAAGAAAAAGAAGCAGAACACTAATGTGTGTAAAATATGCCTTTTGAAACGGTCGTTTTGAAATATGGACGTCCTTTGAATTTTTTGGTCGATATGTGTCCCCAGGAATTGTTTTCAGAGCAGGTGTAATTTACAGGCCTGCAATGATTTTGAATATCAACTGACCATTAGCGCTGGGATTAAAGCTGCTGTTGTGTGAAACGGCCACAAGGTGGCAGCAGTTCTCCCTTACCAAATCTGCTTTCTAGGGCAACAGAGCCTCAATGGAAGTTGTGTTCTACAATGGAATTTAGAATGAAATGTGCCAGGAGAAAGCCCCTCACGTTTGTCTCACTACTTCTTGTTCGTGTTTTTAATTTATTTTTTTATTTTTTATTACAGCAAGTTAGATTAAAATGTTTGGCTTGTTGTAGGTGTGGAAGATGTGGTTCTTTTACACATATACAGATGTCTGTTCTTCCTGGGATCCTTTTCCCATGTACGTTATGACAGAATGTTGAGTAGTCTTCTCTTGGTATTCCGTAGGTCTTTGGTGATTATATATGTCACCTGTGTTTGTATATGTCTGTTAACCCCGATATTGTAATGAATCCAATCCTCACAACTTTCCTTATGGTGAACCACAAGTTTGTTTAATGAATCTGTGATTGCCCTTCTCCGTGGAAATATCTGCCCTGGTATCCATTTTTAGGTAACACCTAGAAGTCATATGATACGATATGTGTCTTTCACTTTCTGACTTACTACAATTCACGTGAGTACATCTAGACTCATCTACGGTGCTGCAAATGGCATTGTGTCCTTTTTTCCTTGGCTTCTATTCTGCCTTAGCGAGGTCCATTTTCAACCATGTGATTCCCTGAGGGTTGTGGATTAGCTGACATGGGCAGCCTTACCCTGCCGGCCGGCCCTCACCAGGTGTGCCTGTTTGAGGTCAATATAAACTGAACTCCAGGCAGCAATAGCCCCTGAAGCTGTGCCAGACTCCATATTCTCTGCCCCAGCAGCAGTCTCGGGGCTGTGCTGGTGGGAGGGAGTGACGTGCCACAGCTTTGTGGGTGGACCGGTGTGAGTGGGGCTCTTCTGGCCTTTCTGCAGGAGTTGCCAGGCTGCCACCTCTAAACAAGAGGATGTGTCACCCATACCTTCCGCTGGAATTTCCCTTCGGACAGAGGTGAGGAAGGAAAAAAGCAGTGGGGGCCGGGACAGGAGGGGTATCTCAGGCAGGGCAATGGAAAACTTCCGGAAGAGCGCCTGGGGACAGGACCACCCTGTCTGGCCTGCAGGCACCAAGTTGGCCTTCGTGCTGTCGCTGGTGTGGCTCCGCGGCCGTTCCTCTAGGCTTTCAAGCCCTTGTACATATTCAGGTGTTTTACCTGGGAAGGGTGGGAACAGTTCAGCAGCAGCTGCCCTGGGGCTCAGCTCACGTTTACTCACAGATGCCTCGGCACAGTCCCCCAGCTTTGCAATGAGGACGCTCCTTGCGTGGGGGGTGGCTTGCTGGCTGTATGGGAGATGATTCCCCACCTCTGACCAATTTCAGAATTGTTTACCGCTGGAGCAAGTGCCCTGATAGGGTTTTCCTCTGTATAACTGGTGGGTTCATTTTTTTTTTTCTTTTATGGTTCAAGTTAGATTTTATTCCTCATTTATGTATTTATAGATATAAGCATGGAAATAATTCTTTCCTATAAATACATCAGTGTGAAAGGAAGAACTTTTTTCTGTTTTATTTTTAAATTTTATTTTTTAAAATTTTGAAATTTAATTTTATTTATTTTTTATACAGCAGGTTATTATTAGTTATGTATCTTATACATATACATGTATACTTGGCAATCCCAATCTCCCAACTCATCCCACCACCAACACCCCATGGCTTCCCACACTTGGTGTCCATACGTTGGTTCTGTATATCTGTGTCTCTATTTCTTCCCTGCAAACCAGTTCATCTGGACCATTTTTTAGGTTCCACATATATGCATTAATATACAATATTTGTTTTCCTCTTTCTGACTTACTTCATTCTCTATGACAGTCTCTAGATCCATCGATGTCTCTACAAATGACCCAGTTTCATTCCTTTATATGGCCGAGTAATATTCCATTTTATATATGTACCACATCTTTATCCATTCATCTGTCTGTGGGCATTTAGGTTGCTTCCATTACCTGGCCATTGTAAATAGTGCTGCAATGAATATTGCGGTGAATGTGCCTTTTTGATTTATGGTTTTCTCTGGGTATATGCCCAGAAGTGGGATTGCTGCATCAGATGGTAATTCTATTTCTAGTTTTTTTAAGGAAACTCCATACTGTTCTCCATAGTGACTGTATCAATTTACATTCCCACCAATAGTGGAAGAGGGCTCCTTTTGTCCACACCCTCCCCAGAATTTGTTGTTTGTAGATTTTCTGATGATGCCGATTCTAACAGGTGTGAGGTGATACCTCATTGTAGTATTGATTTGCATTTCTCTAATAATTAGTGCTGTAGAGCAGCTTTTCATGTGCGTCTTGGCCATCTCTGTGTCTTCTTTGAAGAAACGTCTCTTTAGATCTTCTGCCCATTTTTGTATTGGGTTGTTTGTTTTTTTTAATATTAAGCTGCATGAGCTGTTTATATATATTGGAGAATAAACCTTTGTCCATTGATTCGTTTGCAACGATTTTCGCCCATTCTGAGGGATGCCTTTTTCCATTCCCGTTTTTTTAACAAAAAAGGAAAGAAAGAAAAAGAAGCAGAACACTAATGTGTGTAAAATATGCCTTTTGAAACGGTCGCTTTGAAATATGGACGTCCTTTGAATTTTTTGGTCGATATGTGTCCCCAGGAATTGTTTTCAGAGCAGGTGTCATTTACAGGCCTGCAATGATTTTGAATATCAACTGACCATTAGCTCTGGGATTAAAGCTGCTGTTGTGTGAAACGGCCACAAGGTGGCAGCAGTTCTCCCTTACCAAATCTGGATACTAGGGCAACAGAGCCTCAATGGAAGTTG
Source organism: Mesoplodon bidens (assembly GCF_964165515.1). NCBI lineage: Eukaryota > Metazoa > Chordata > Mammalia > Artiodactyla > Ziphiidae > Mesoplodon > Mesoplodon bidens. The sequence continues at coordinate 3,253 of NW_027671510.1, forward strand.
TGTTCTACATTGGAATTTAGAATGGAATGTGCCAGGAGAAAGCCCCTCACGTTTGTCTCACTACTTCTTGTTCGTGTTTTTAATTTAATTTTTTTATTTTTTATTACAGCAAGTTTGATTACAATGTTTGGCTTGTTGTAGGTGTGGAAGATGTGGTTCTTTTACACATATACAGATGTCTGTACTTCCTGGGATCCTTTTCCCATGTACGTTATGACAGAATGTTGAGTAGTCTTCTCTTGGTATTCCGTAGGTCTTTGGTGATTATATATGTCACCTGTGTTTGTATATGTCTGTTAACCCCGATATCATAATGAAACCAATCCTCACACCTTTCCATTGGTGAACCATAAGTTTGTTTAATGAATCTTTCATTGCTCTTCTCCGTGGAAATATCTGCCCTGGTATCCATTTTTAGGTAACACCTAGAAGTGATATGATACGATATGTGTCTTTCACTTTCTGACTTACTACAATACACGTGAGTACATCTAGACTCATCTACGGTGCTGCAAATGGCATTGTGTCCTTTTTTTCCTTGGCTTCTATTCTGCCTTAGCGAGGTCCATTTTCAACAATGTGATTCCCTGAGGGTTGTGGATTAGCTGACCTGGGCAGCCTTACCCTGCCGGCCGGCCCTCCTCAGGTGTGCCTGGTTGAGGTCAATATAAACAGCGCTCCAGGCAGCAATAGCCCATGAAGCTGTGCCTGACTCCCTATTCTCTGAACCGTCAGCAGTCTCGGGGCTGTGCTGGTGGGAGGAAGTGAGGGGCCACGGCTTTGTGGGTGGCCCGGTGTTAGTGGGGCTGTGCTGGCCTTTCTGCAGGAGTTGCCAGGCTGCCACCTGTAAAGAAGAGGATGTGGTCACCCATACCTTCCGCTGGAATTTCCCTTCGGACAGAGGTGAGGAAGGAAAAAAGCAGTGGGGGCCGGGACAGGAGGGGTATCTCAGGCAGGGCAATGGAAAACTTCCGGAAGAGCGCCTGGGGACAGGACCACCCTGTCTGGCCTGCAGGCACCAAGTTGGCCTTCGTGCTGTCGCTGGTGTGGCTCCGCGGCCGTTCCTCTAGGCTTTCAAGCCCTTGTACATATTCAGGTGTTTTACCTGGGAAGGGTGGGAACAGTTCAGCAGCAGCTGCCCTGGGGCTCAGCTCACGTTTACTCACAGATGCCTCGGCACAGTCCCCCAGCTTTGCAATGAGGACGCTCCTTGCGTGGGGGGTGGCTTGCTGGCTGTATGGGAGATGATTCCCCACCTCTGACCAATTTCAGAATTGTTTACCGCTGGAGCAAGTGCCCTGATAGGGTTTTCCTCTGTATAACTGGTGGGTTCATTTTTTTTTTTCTTTTATGGTTCAAGTTAGATTTTATTCCTCATTTATGTATTTATAGATATAAGCATGGAAATAATTCTTTCCTATAAATACATCAGTGTGAAAGGAAGAACTTTTTTCTGTTTTATTTTTAAATTTTATTTTTTAAAATTTTGAAATTTAATTTTATTTATTTTTTATACAGCAGGTTATTATTAGTTATGTATCTTATACATATACATGTATACTTGGCAATCCCAATCTCCCAACTCATCCCACCACCAACACCCCATGGCTTCCCACACTTGGTGTCCATACGTTGGTTCTGTATATCTGTGTCTCTATTTCTTCCCTGCAAACCAGTTCATCTGGACCATTTTTTAGGTTCCACATATATGCATTAATATACAATATTTGTTTTCCTCTTTCTGACTTACTTCATTCTCTATGACAGTCTCTAGATCCATCGATGTCTCTACAAATGACCCAGTTTCATTCCTTTATATGGCCGAGTAATATTCCATTTTATATATGTACCACATCTTTATCCATTCATCTGTCTGTGGGCATTTAGGTTGCTTCCATTACCTGGCCATTGTAAATAGTGCTGCAATGAATATTGCGGTGAATGTGCCTTTTTGATTTATGGTTTTCTCTGGGTATATGCCCAGAAGTGGGATTGCTGCATCAGATGGTAATTCTATTTCTAGTTTTTTTAAGGAAACTCCATACTGTTCTCCATAGTGACTGTATCAATTTACATTCCCACCAATAGTGGAAGAGGGCTCCTTTTGTCCACACCCTCCCCAGAATTTGTTGTTTGTAGATTTTCTGATGATGCCGATTCTAACAGGTGTGAGGTGATACCTCATTGTAGTATTGATTTGCATTTCTCTAATAATTAGTGCTGTAGAGCAGCTTTTCATGTGCGTCTTGGCCATCTCTGTGTCTTCTTTGAAGAAACGTCTCTTTAGATCTTCTGCCCATTTTTGTATTGGGTTGTTTGTTTTTTTTAATATTAAGCTGCATGAGCTGTTTATATATATTGGAGAATAAACCTTTGTCCATTGATTCGTTTGCAACGATTTTCGCCCATTCTGAGGGATGCCTTTTTCCATTCCCGTTTTTTTAACAAAAAAGGAAAGAAAGAAAAAGAAGCAGAACACTAATGTGTGTAAAATATGCCTTTTGAAACGGTCGCTTTGAAATATGGACGTCCTTTGAATTTTTTGGTCGATATGTGTCCCCAGGAATTGTTTTCAGAGCAGGTGTCATTTACAGGCCTGCAATGATTTTGAATATCAACTGACCATTAGCTCTGGGATTAAAGCTGCTGTTGTGTGAAACGGCCACAAGGTGGCAGCAGTTCTCCCTTACCAAATCTGGATACTAGGGCAACAGAGCCTCAATGGAAGTTGTGTTCTACATTGGAATTTAGAATGGAATGTGCCAGGAGAAAGCCCCTCACGTTTGTCTCACTACTTCTTGTTCGTGTTTTTAATTTAATTTTTTTATTTTTTATTACAGCAAGTTTGATTACAATGTTTGGCTTGTTGTAGGTGTGGAAGATGTGGTTCTTTTACACATATACAGATGTCTGTACTTCCTGGGATCCTTTTCCCATGTACGTTATGACAGAATGTTGAGTAGTCTTCTCTTGGTATTCCGTAGGTCTTTGGTGATTATATATGTCACCTGTGTTTGTATATGTCTGTTAACCCCGATATCATAATGAAACCAATCCTCACACCTTTCCATTGGTGAACCATAAGTTTGTTTAATGAATCTTTCATTGCTCTTCTCCGTGGAAATATCTGCCCTGGTATCCATTTTTAGGTAACACCTAGAAGTGATATGATACGATATGTGTCTTTCACTTTCTGACTTACTACAATACACGTGAGTACATCTAGACTCATCTACGGTGCTGCAAATGGCATTGTGTCCTTTTTTTCCTTGGCTTCTATTCTGCCTTAGCGAGGTCCATTTTCAACAATGTGATTCCCTGAGGGTTGTGGATTAGCTGACCTGGGCAGCCTTACCCTGCCGGCCGGCCCTCCTCAGGTGTGCCTGGTTGAGGTCAATATAAACAGCGCTCCAGGCAGCAATAGCCCATGAAGCTGTGCCTGACTCCCTATTCTCTGAACCGTCAGCAGTCTCGGGGCTGTGCTGGTGGGAGGAAGTGAGGGGCCACGGCTTTGTGGGTGGCCCGGTGTTAGTGGGGCTGTGCTGGCCTTTCTGCAGGAGTTGCCAGGCTGCCACCTGTAAAGAAGAGGATGTGGTCACCCATACCTTCCGCTGGAATTACTCTCCGGACAGAGGTGAGGAAGGAAGAAAGCACTGGGGGCCGGGACAGGAGGGGTATCTCAGGCAGGGCAATGGAAAACTTCCGGAAGAGGCCTGGGGACAGGACCACCCTGTCTGGCCTGCAGGCACCAAGTTGGCCTGCGTGCTGTCGCTGGTGTGGCTCCGCGGCCGTTCCTCTAGGCTTTCAAGCCCTTGTACATATTCAGGTGTTTTACCTGGGAAGGGTGGGAACAGTTCAGCAGCAGCTGGCCTGGGGCTCAGCTCACGTTTACTCACAGATGCCTCGGCACAGTCCCCCAGCTTTGCAATGAGGACGGTCCTTGCGTGGGGGGTGGCTTGCTGGCTGTATGGGAGATGATTCCCCACCTCTGACCAATTTCAGAATTGTTTACCGCTGGAGCAAGTGCCCTGATAGGGTTTTCCTCTGTATAACTGGTGGGTTCATGTTTTTTTTTCTTTTATGGTTCAAGTTAAATTTTATTCCTCTTTTACGTATTTATAGATATAAGCATGGAAATAATTCTTTCCTATAAATTCATCAGTGTGAAAGGAAGAACTTTTTCCTGTTTTATTTTTAAATTTTATTTTGTAAAATTTTGAAATTTAATTTTATTTATTTTTTATACAGCAGGTTATTATTAGTTATGTATCTTATGCATATACATCTATAGAGGTTAATCCCAATCTCCCAACTCATCCCACAACCACCACCCCATGGCTTCCCACACTTGGTGTCCATACGTTGGTTCTCTACCTCTCTGTCTCTATTGCTTCCCTGCAAACCAGTTCTTCTGGACCATTTTTTAGTTTCCACATATATGCATTAATATACAATATTTGTTTTCCTCTTTCTGACTTACTTCATTCTCTATGACAGTCTCTAGATCCATCGATGTCTCTACAAATGACCCAGTTTCATTCCTTTTTATGGCCGAGTAATATTCCATTTTATATATGTACCACATCTTTATCCATTCATCTGTCTGTGGGCATTTAGGTTGCCTCCATTACCTGGCTATTGTAAATAGTGCTGCAATGAACATTGTGGTGAATGTGCCTTTTTGATTTATGGTTTTCTCTGGGTATATGCCCAGAAGTGGGATTGCTGCATCAGATGGTAATTCTATTTCTAGTTTTTTTAAGGAAACTCCATACTGTTCTCCATAGTGACTGTATCAATTTACATTCCCACCAATAGTGGAAGAGGGCTCCTTTTGTCCACACCCTCCCCAGAATTTGTTGTTTGTAGATTTTCTGATGATGCCGATTCTAACAGGTGTGAGGTGATACCTCATTGTAGTTTTGATTTGCATTTCTCTAATAATTAGTGCTGTGGAGCAGCTTTTCATGTGCGTCTTGGCCATCTCTGTGTTTTCTTTGAAGAAATGTCTCTTTAGATCTTCTGCTCATTATTGTATTGGGTTGTTTGTTTTTTTTACTATTAAGCTGCATGAGCTGTTTATATATATTGGAGAATAAACCTTTGTCCATTGATTCGTTTGCAACGATTTTCGCCCATTCTGAGGGATGCCTTTTTCCATTCCAGTTTTTTTAACAAAAAAGGAAAGAAAGAAAAAGAAGCAGAACACTAATGTGTGTAAAATATGCCTTTTGAAACGGTCGTTTTGAAATATGGACGTCCTTTGAATTTTTTGGTCGATATGTGACCCCAAGATTTGTTTTCAGGGCAGGTGTCATTTACAGGCCTGCAATGATTTTGAATATCCACTGACCATTAGCGCTGGGATTAAAGTTGCTGTTGTGTGAAACGGCCACAAGGTGGGAGCAGATCTCCCTTACCAAATCTGGTTACTAGGGCAACAGAGCCTCAATGGAAGTTGTGTTCTACATTGGAATTTAGAATGGAATGTGCCAGGAGAAAACCCCTCACGTTTGTCTCACTACTTCTTGTTCGTGTTTTTAATTTAATTTTTTTATTTTTTATCACAGCAAGTTTGATTACAATGTTTGGCTTGTTGTAGGTGTGGAAGATGTGGTTCTTTTACACATATACAGATGTCTGTTCTTCCTGGGATCCTTTTCCCATGTACGTTATGACAGAATGTTGAGTAGTCTTCTCTTGGTATTCCGTAGGTCTTTGGTGATTATATATGTCACCTGTGTTTGTATATGTCTGTTAACCCCGATATCGTAATGAAACCAATCCTCACATCTTTCCATTGGTGAACCATAAGTTTGTTTAATGAATCTGTGATTGCCCTTCTCCGTGGAAATATCTGCCCTGGTATCCATTTTTAGGTAACACCTCTAAGTGATATGATATGATATGTGTCTTTCAATTTCTGACTTACTACAATTCACGTGATTACCTCTAGACTCATCTACGGTGCTACAAATGGCATTGTGTCCTTTTTTTCCTTGGCTTCTATTCTGTTTTAGGGCGGTCCATTTTCAACAATGTGATTCCCTGAGGGTTGTGGATTAGCTGACCTGGGCAGACTTACCCTGCCGGCCGGCCATCCCCAGGTGTGCCTTGTTGAGGTCAATATAAACAGCGCTCCAGGCAGCAATAGCCCCTGAACCTGTGCTTGACGCCATATTCTCTGCCCCGTCAGCAGTCTCGGGGCTGTGCTGGTAGGAGGGAGTGAGGGGCCACGGCTTTGTGGGTGGCCCTGTGTGAGTGGGGCTCTTCTGGCCTTTCTGCAGGAGTTGCCAGGCTGCCACCTTTAAAGAAGAGGATGTGGTCACACATACCTTCCGCTGGAATTTCTCTCCAGACAGAGGTGAGGAAGGAAAAAAGCCCTGGGGGCCGGGACAGGAGGGGTATCTCAGGCAGGGCAATGGATTACTTCCAGAAGAGCGCCTGGGGACAGGACCACCCTGTCTGGCCTGCAGGCACCAAGTTGGCCTGCATGCTGTCGCTGGTGTGGCTCCCCGGCCGTTCCTCTAGGCTTTCAAGCCCTTGTACATATTCAGGTGTTTTACCTGGGAAGGGTGGGAACAGTTCAGCAGCAGCTGGCCTGGGGCTCAGCTCACGTTTACTCACAGATGCCTCGGCACGGTCCCCAGCTTTGCAATGAGGACGCTCCTTGTGTGGGGGGTGGCTGGCTGGCTGTATGGGAGATGATTCCCCACCTCTGACCAATTTCAGAATTGTTTACCGCTGGAGCAAGTGCCCTGATAGGGTTTTCCTCTGTATAACTGGTGGGTTCATGTTTTTTTTTTCTTTTATGGTTCAAGTTAGATTTTATTCCTCTTTTATGTATTTATAGATATAAGCATGGAAATAATTCTTTCCTATAAATACATCAGTGTGAAAGGAAGAACATTTTTCTGTTTTATTTTTAAATTTTATTTTTTAAAATTATGAAATTTAATTTTATTTATTTTTTATACAGCAGGTTATTATTAGTTATGTATCTTATGCATATACATGTATAGAAGTTAATCCCAATCTCCCAACTCATCCCACCACCACCACCCCATGGCTTCCCACACTTGGTGTCCATACGTTGGTTCTCTACCTCTGTGTCTCTATTTCTTCCCTGAAAACCAGTTCATCTGGACCATTTTTTAGGTTCCACATATATGCATTAATATACAATATTTGTTTTCCTCTTTCTGACTTACTTCATTCTGTATGACAGTCTCTAGATCCATCGATGTCTCTACAAATGACCCAGTTTCATTCCTTTTAATGGCCGAGTAATATTCCATTTTATATATGTACCACATCTTTATCCATTCATCTGTCTGTGGGCATTTAGGTTGCTTCCATTACCTGGCTATTGTAAATAGTGCTGCAATGAACATTGTGGTGAATGTGCCTTTTTGATTTATGGTTTTCTCTGGGTATATGCCCAGAAGTGGGATTGCTGCATCAGATGGTAATTCTATTTCTAGTTTTTTTAAGGAAACTTCATACTGTTCTCCATAGTGACTGTATCAATTTACATTCCCACCAATAGTGGAAGAGGGCTCCTTTTGTCCACACCCACCCCAGAATTTGTTGTTTGTAGATTTTCTGATGATGCCGATTCTAACAGGTGTGAGGTGACACCTCATTGTAGTTTTGATTTGCATTTCTCTAATAATTAGTGCTGTGGAGCAGCTTTTCATGTGCGTCTTGGCCATCTCTGTGTCTTCTTTGAAGAAACGTCTCTTTAGATCTTCTGCCCATTTTTGTATTGGGTTGTTTGTTTTTTTTAATATTAAGCTGCATGAGCTGTTTATATATATTGGAGAATAAACCTTTGTCCATTGATTCGTTTGCAACGATTTTCGCCCATTCTGAGGGATGCCTTTTTCCATTCCCGTTTTTTTAACAAAAAGGAAAGAAAGAAAAAGAAGCAGAACACTAAAGTGTGTAAAATATGCCTTTTGAAACGGTCGTTTTGAAATATGGACGTCCTTTGTATTTTTTGGTCGATATGTGTCCCCAGGAATTGTTTTCAGAGCAGGTGTCATTTACAGGCCTGCAATGATTTTGAATATCAACTGACCATTAGCGCTGGGATTAAAGCTGCTGTTGTGTGAAACGGCCACAAGGTGGCAGCAGTTCTCCCTTACCATATCTGGTTACTAGGGCAACAGAGCCTCAATGGAAGTTGTGTTCTACATTGGAATTTAGAATGGAATGTGCCAGGAGAAAGCCCCTCAAGTTTGTCTCACTACTTCTTGTTCGTGTTTTTAATTTAATTTTTTTATTTTTTATTACAGCAAGTTAGATTACAATGTTTGGCTTGTTGTAGGTGTGGAAGATGTGGTTCTTTTACACATATACAGATGTCTGTTCTTCCTGGGATCCTTTTCCCATGTACGTTATGACAGAATGTTGAGTAGTCTTCTCTTGGTATTCCGTAGGTCTTTGGTGATTATATATGTCACCTGTGTTTGTATATGTCTGTTAACACCGATATCATAATGAAACCAATCCTCACACCTTTCCATTGGTGAACCATAAGTTTGTTTAATGAATCTGTGATTGCCCTTCTCCGTGGAAATACCTGCCCTGGTATCCATTTTTAGGTAACACCTAGAAGTGATATGATACGATATGTGTCTTTCACTTTCTGACTTACTACAATTCACGTGATTACCTCTAGACTCATCTACGGTGCTGCAAATGGCATTGTGTCCTTTTTTTCCTTGGCTTCTATTCTGCCTTAGCGAGGTCCATTTTCAACAATGTGATTCACTGAGGGTTGTAGATTAGCTGACCTGGGCAGCCTTACCCTGCCGGCCGGCCCTCCTCAGGTGTGCCTGGTTGAGGTCAATATAAACAGCGCTCCAGGCAGCAATAGCCCCTGAAGCTGTGCCTGACTCCATATTCTCTGAACCGTCAGCAGTCTCGGGGCTGTGCTGGTGGGAGGGAGTGAGGGGCCACGGCTTTGTGGGTGGCCCGGTGTGAGTGGGGCTGTGCTGGCCTTTCTGCAGGAGTTGCCAGGCTGCCACCTGTAAAGAAGAGGATGTGGTCACCCATACCTTCCGCTGGAATTACTCTCCGGACTGAGGTGAGGAAGGAAAAAAGCACTGGGGGCCGGGACAGGAGGGGTATCTCAGGCAGGGCAATGGATTACTTCCAGAAGAGCGCCTGGGGACAGGACCACCCTGTCTGGCCTGCAGGCACCAAGTTGGCCTGCATGCTGTCGCTGGTGTGGCTCCACGGCCGTTCCTCTAGGCTTTCAAGCCCTTGTACATATTCAGGTGTTTTACCTGGGAAGGGTGGGAACAGTTCAGCAGCAGCTGGCCTGGGGCTCAGCTCACGTTTACTCACAGATGCCTCGGCACGGTCCCCAGCTTTGCAATGAGGACGCTCCTTGTGTGGGGGGTGGCTGGCTGGCTGTATGGGAGATGATTCCCCATCTCTGACCAATTTCAGAATTGTTTACCGCTGGAGCAAGTGCCCTGATAGGGTTTTCCTCTGTATAACTGGTGGGTTCATGTTTTTTTTTTCTTTTATGGTTCAAGTTAGATTTTATTCCTCTTTTATGTATTTATAGATATAAGCATGGAAATAATTCTTTCCTATAAATACATCAGTGTGAAAGGAAGAACATTTTTCTGTTTTATTTTTAAATTTTATTTTTTAAAATTATGAAATTTAATTTTATTTATTTTTTATACAGCAGGTTATTATTAGTTATGTATCTTATGCATATACATGTATAGAAGTTAATCCCAATCTCCCAACTCATCCCACCACCACCACCCCATGGCTTCCCACACTTGGTGTCCATACGTTGGTTCTCTACCTCTGTGTCTCTATTTCTTCCCTGAAAACCAGTTCTTCTGGACCATTTTTTAGGTTCCACATATATGCATTAATATACAATATTTGTTTTCCTCTTTCTGACTTACTTCATTCTGTATGACAGTCTCTAGATCCATCGATGTCTCTACAAATGACCCAGTTTCATTCCTTTTAATGGCCGAGTAATATTCCATTTTATATATGTACCACATCTTTATCCATTCATCTGTCTGTGGGCATTTAGGTTGCTTCCATTACCTGGCTATTGTAAATAGTGCTGCAATGAACATTGTGGTGAATGTGCCTTTTTGATTTATGGTTTTCTCTGGGTATATGCCCAGAAGTGGGATTGCTGCATCAGATGGTAATTCTATTTCTAGTTTTTTTAAGGAAACTCCATACTGTTCTCCATAGTGACTGTATCAATTTACATTCCCACCAATAGTGGAAGAGGGCTCCTTTTGTCCACACCCACCCCAGAATTTGTTGTTTGTAGATTTTCTGATGATGCCGATTCTAACAGGTGTGAGGTGACACCTCATTGTAGTTTTGATTTGCATTTCTCTAATAATTAGTGCTGTGGAGCAGCTTTTCATGTGCGTCTTGGCCATCTCTGTGTCTTCTTTGAAGAAACGTCTCTTTAGATCTTCTGCCCATTTTTGTATTGGGTTGTTTGTTTTTTTTAATATTAAGCTGCGTGAGCTGTTTATATATATTGGAGAATAAACCTTTGTCCATTGATTCGTTTGCAACGATTTTCGCCCATTCTGAGGGATGCCTTTTTCCATTCCCGTTTTTTTAACAAAAAGGAAAGAAAGAAAAAGAAGCAGAACACTAAAGTGTGTAAAATATGCCTTTTGAAACGGTCGTTTTGAAATATGGACGTCCTTTGTATTTTTTGGTCGATATGTGTCCCCAGGAATTGTTTTCAGAGCAGGTGTCATTTACAGGCCTGCAATGATTTTGAATATCAACTGACCATTAGCGCTGGGATTAAAGCTGCTGTTGTGTGAAACGGCCACAAGGTGGCAGCAGTTCTCCCTTACCATATCTGGTTACTAGGGCAACAGAGCCTCAATGGAAGTTGTGTTCTACATTGGAATTTAGAATGGAATGTGCCAGGAGAAAGCCCCTCAAGTTTGTCTCACTACTTCTTGTTCGTGTTTTTAATTTATTTTTTTTATTTTTTATTACAGCAAGTTAGATTACAATGTTTGGCTTGTTGTAGGTGTGGAAGATGTGGTTCTTTTACACATATACAGATGTCTGTTCTTCCTGGGATCCTTTTCCCATGTACGTTATGACAGAATGTTGAGTAGTCTTCTCTTGGTATTCCGTAGGTCTTTGGTGATTATATATGTCACCTGTGTTTGTATATGTCTGTTAACACCGATATCATAATGAAACCAATCCTCACACCTTTCCATTGGTGAACCATAAGTTTGTTTAATGAATCTGTGATTGCCCTTCTCCGTGGAAATATCTGCCCTGGTATCCATTTTTAGGTAACACCTAGAAGTGATATGATACGATATGTGTCTTTCACTTTCTGACTTACTACAATTCACGTGATTACCTCTAGACTCATCTACGGTGCTGCAAATGGCATTGTGTCCTTTTTTTCCTTGGCTTCTATTCTGCCTTAGCGAGGTCCATTTTCAACAATGTGATTCACTGAGGGTTGTGGATTAGCTGACCTGGGCAGCCTTACCCTGCCGGCCGGCCCTCCTCAGGTGTGCCTGGTTGAGGTCAATATAAACAGCGCTCCAGGCAGCAATAGCCCCTGAAGCTGTGCCTGACTCCATATTCTCTGAACCGTCAGCAGTCTCGGGGCTGTGCTGGTGGGAGGGAGTGAGGGGCCACGGCTTTGTGGGTGGCCCGGTGTGAGTGGGGCTGTGCTGGCCTTTCTGCAGGAGTTGCCAGGCTGCCACCTGTAAAGAAGAGGATGTGGTCACCCATACCTTCCGCTGGAATTACTCTCCGGACTGAGGTGAGGAAGGAAAAAAGCCCTGGGGGCAGGCACAGGAGGGGTATCTCAGGCAGGGCAATGGAAAACTTCCGGAAGAGCGCCTGGGGACAGGACCACCCTGTCTGGCCTGCAGGCACCAAGTTGGCCTGCGTGCTGTCGCTGGTGTGGCTCCGCGGCCGTTCCTCTAGGCTTTCAAGCCATTGTACATATTCAGGTGTTTTACCTGGGAAGGGTGGGAACAGTTCAGCAGCAGCTGGCCTGGGGCTCAGCTCACGTTTACTCACAGATGCCTCGGCACGGTCCCCCAGCTTTGCAATGAGGACGCTCCTTGCGTGGGGGGTGGCTTGCTGGCTGTATGGGAGATGATTCCCCACCTCTGACCAATTTCAGAACTGTTTACCGCTGGAGCAAGTGCCCTGATAGGTTTTTCCTCTGTATAACTGGTGGGTTCATGTTTTTTTTTCTTTTATGGTTCAAGTTAAATTTTATTCCTCTTTTATGTATTTATAGATATAAGCATGGAAATAATTCTTTCCTATAAATACATCAGTGTGAAAGGAAGAAGTTTTTTCTGTTTTATTTTTAAATGTTTTTTTTCAAATTTTGAAATTTAAATTTATTTATTTTTTATACAGCAGGTTATTATTAGTTATGTATCTTATTCATATACATGTACAGAGGGCAATCCCAATCTCCCAACTCATCCCACCACCACCACCCCATGGCTTCCCACACTTGGTGTCCATACATTGGTTCTCTACCTCTGTGTCTCTATTTCTTCCCTGCAAACGAGTTCATCTGGACCATTTTTTAGGTTCCACATATATGCATTAATATACAATATTTGTTTTCCTCTTTCTGACTTACTTCATTCTGTATGACAGTCTCTAGATCCATCGATGTCTCTACAAATGACCCAGTTTCATTCCTTTTTATGGCCGAGTAATATTCCATTTTATATATGTACCACATCTTTATCCATTCATCTGTCTGTGGGCATTTAGGTTGCTTCCATTACCTGGCTATTGTAAATAGTGCTGCAATGAACATTGTGGTGAATGTGCCTTTTTGATTTATGGTTTTCTCTGGGTATATGCCCAGAAGTGGGATTGCTGCATCAGATGGTAATTCTATTTCTAGTTTTTTTAAGGAAACTCCATACTGATCTCCATAGTGACTGTATCAATTTACATTCCCACCAATAGTGGAAGAGGGCTCCTTTTGTCCACACCCACCCCAGAATTTGTTGTTTGTAGATTTTCTGATGATGCCGATTCTAACAGGTGTGAGGTGACACCTCATTGTAGTTTTGATTTGCATTTCTCTAATAATTAGTGCTGTGGAGCAGCTTTTCATGTGCGTCTTGGCCATCTCTGTGTCTTCTTTGAAGAAACGTCTCTTTAGATCTTCTGCCCATTTTTGTATTGGGTTGTTTGTTTTTTTTAATATTAAGCTGCATGAGCTGTTTATATATATTGGAGAATAAACCTTTGTCCATTGATTCGTTTGCAACGATTTTCGCCCATTCTGAGGGATGCCTTTTTCCATTCCCGTTTTTTTAACAAAAAGGAAAGAAAGAAAAAGAAGCAGAACACTAAAGTGTGTAAAATATGCCTTTTGAAACGGTCGTTTTGAAATATGGACGTCCTTTGTATTTTTTGGTCGATATGTGTCCCCAGGAATTGTTTTCAGAGCAGGTGTCATTTACAGGCCTGCAATGATTTTGAATATCAACTGACCATTAGCGCTGGGATTAAAGCTGCTGTTGTGTGAAACGGCCACAAGGTGGCAGCAGTTCTCCCTTACCATATCTGGTTACTAGGGCAACAGAGCCTCAATGGAAGTTGTGTTCTACATTGGAATTTAGAATGGAATGTGCCAGGAGAAAGCCCCTCAAGTTTGTCTCACTACTTCTTGTTCGTGTTTTTAATTTAATTTTTTTATTTTTTATTACAGCAAGTTAGATTACAATGTTTGGCTTGTTGTAGGTGTGGAAGATGTGGTTCTTTTACACATATACAGATGTCTGTTCTTCCTGGGATCCTTTTCCCATGTACGTTATGACAGAATGTTGAGTAGTCTTCTCTTGGTATTCCGTAGGTCTTTGGTGATTATATATGTCACCTGTGTTTGTATATGTCTGTTAACACCGATATCATAATGAAACCAATCCTCACACCTTTCCATTGGTGAACCATAAGTTTGTTTAATGAATCTGTGATTGCCCTTCTCCGTGGAAATACCTGCCCTGGTATCCATTTTTAGGTAACACCTAGAAGTGATATGATACGATATGTGTCTTTCACTTTCTGACTTACTACAATTCACGTGATTACCTCTAGACTCATCTACGGTGCTGCAAATGGCATTGTGTCCTTTTTTTCCTTGGCTTCTATTCTGCCTTAGCGAGGTCCATTTTCAACAATGTGATTCACTGAGGGTTGTGGATTAGCTGACCTGGGCAGCCTTACCCTGCCGGCCGGCCCTCCTCAGGTGTGCCTGGTTGAGGTCAATATAAACAGCGCTCCAGGCAGCAATAGCCCCTGAAGCTGTGCCTGACTCCATATTCTCTGAACCGTCAGCAGTCTCGGGGCTGTGCTGGTGGGAGGGAGTGAGGGGCCACGGCTTTGTGGGTGGCCCGGTGTGAGTGGGGCTGTGCTGGCCTTTCTGCAGGAGTTGCCAGGCTGCCACCTGTAAAGAAGAGGATGTGGTCACCCATACCTTCCGCTGGAATTACTCTCCGGACTGAGGTGAGGAAGGAAAAAAGCACTGGGGGCCGGGACAGGAGGGGTATCTCAGGCAGGGCAATGGATTACTTCCAGAAGAGCGCCTGGGGACAGGACCACCCTGTCTGGCCTGCAGGCACCAAGTTGGCCTGCATGCTGTCGCTGGTGTGGCTCCACGGCCGTTCCTCTAGGCTTTCAAGCCCTTGTACATATTCAGGTGTTTTACCTGGGAAGGGTGGGAACAGTTCAGCAGCAGCTGGCCTGGGGCTCAGCTCACGTTTACTCACAGATGCCTCGGCACGGTCCCCAGCTTTGCAATGAGGACGCTCCTTGTGTGGGGGGTGGCTGGCTGGCTGTATGGGAGATGATTCCCCACCTCTGACCAATTTCAGAATTGTTTACCGCTGGAGCAAGTGCCCTGATAGGGTTTTCCTCTGTATAACTGGTGGGTTCATGTTTTTTTTTTCTTTTATGGTTCAAGTTAGATTTTATTCCTCTTTTATGTATTTATAGATATAAGCATGGAAATAATTCTTTCCTATAAATACATCAGTGTGAAAGGAAGAACATTTTTCTGTTTTATTTTTAAATTTTATTTTTTAAAATTATGAAATTTAATTTTATTTATTTTTTATACAGCAGGTTATTATTAGTTATGTATCTTATGCATATACATGTATAGAAGTTAATCCCAATCTCCCAACTCATCCCACCACCACCACCCCATGGCTTCCCACACTTGGTGTCCATACGTTGGTTCTCTACCTCTGTGTCTCTATTTCTTCCCTGAAAACCAGTTCTTCTGGACCATTTTTTAGGTTCCACATATATGCATTAATATACAATATTTGTTTTCCTCTTTCTGACTTACTTCATTCTGTATGACAGTCTCTAGATCCATCGATGTCTCTACAAATGACCCAGTTTCATTCCTTTTAATGGCCGAGTAATATTCCATTTTATATATGTACCACATCTTTATCCATTCATCTGTCTGTGGGCATTTAGGTTGCTTCCATTACCTGGCTATTGTAAATAGTGCTGCAATGAACATTGTGGTGAATGTGCCTTTTTGATTTATGGTTTTCTCTGGGTATATGCCCAGAAGTGGGATTGCTGCATCAGATGGTAATTCTATTTCTAGTTTTTTTAAGGAAACTCCATACTGTTCTCCATAGTGACTGTATCAATTTACATTCCCACCAATAGTGGAAGAGGGCTCCTTTTGTCCACACCCACCCCAGAATTTGTTGTTTGTAGATTTTCTGATGATGCCGATTCTAACAGGTGTGAGGTGACACCTCATTGTAGTTTTGATTTGCATTTCTCTAATAATTAGTGCTGTGGAGCAGCTTTTCATGTGCGTCTTGGCCATCTCTGTGTCTTCTTTGAAGAAACGTCTCTTTAGATCTTCTGCCCATTTTTGTATTGGGTTGTTTGTTTTTTTTAATATTAAGCTGCGTGAGCTGTTTATATATATTGGAGAATAAACCTTTGTCCATTGATTCGTTTGCAACGATTTTCGCCCATTCTGAGGGATGCCTTTTTCCATTCCCGTTTTTTTAACAAAAAGGAAAGAAAGAAAAAGAAGCAGAACACTAAAGTGTGTAAAATATGCCTTTTGAAACGGTCGTTTTGAAATATGGACGTCCTTTGTATTTTTTGGTCGATATGTGTCCCCAGGAATTGTTTTCAGAGCAGGTGTCATTTACAGGCCTGCAATGATTTTGAATATCAACTGACCATTAGCGCTGGGATTAAAGCTGCTGTTGTGTGAAACGGCCACAAGGTGGCAGCAGTTCTCCCTTACCATATCTGGTTACTAGGGCAACAGAGCCTCAATGGAAGTTGTGTTCTACATTGGAATTTAGAATGGAATGTGCCAGGAGAAAGCCCCTCAAGTTTGTCTCACTACTTCTTGTTCGTGTTTTTAATTTATTTTTTTTATTTTTTATTACAGCAAGTTAGATTACAATGTTTGGCTTGTTGTAGGTGTGGAAGATGTGGTTCTTTTACACATATACAGATGTCTGTTCTTCCTGGGATCCTTTTCCCATGTACGTTATGACAGAATGTTGAGTAGTCTTCTCTTGGTATTCCGTAGGTCTTTGGTGATTATATATGTCACCTGTGTTTGTATATGTCTGTTAACACCGATATCATAATGAAACCAATCCTCACACCTTTCCATTGGTGAACCATAAGTTTGTTTAATGAATCTGTGATTGCCCTTCTCCGTGGAAATATCTGCCCTGGTATCCATTTTTAGGTAACACCTAGAAGTGATATGATACGATATGTGTCTTTCACTTTCTGACTTACTACAATTCACGTGATTACCTCTAGACTCATCTACGGTGCTGCAAATGGCATTGTGTCCTTTTTTTCCTTGGCTTCTATTCTGCCTTAGCGAGGTCCATTTTCAACAATGTGATTCACTGAGGGTTGTGGATTAGCTGACCTGGGCAGCCTTACCCTGCCGGCCGGCCCTCCTCAGGTGTGCCTGGTTGAGGTCAATATAAACAGCGCTCCAGGCAGCAATAGCCCCTGAAGCTGTGCCTGACTCCATATTCTCTGAACCGTCAGCAGTCTCGGGGCTGTGCTGGTGGGAGGGAGTGAGGGGCCACGGCTTTGTGGGTGGCCCGGTGTGAGTGGGGCTGTGCTGGCCTTTCTGCAGGAGTTGCCAGGCTGCCACCTGTAAAGAAGAGGATGTGGTCACCCATACCTTCCGCTGGAATTACTCTCCGGACTGAGGTGAGGAAGGAAAAAAGCCCTGGGGGCAGGCACAGGAGGGGTATCTCAGGCAGGGCAATGGAAAACTTCTGGAAGAGCGCCTGGGGACAGGACCACCCTGTCTGGCCTGCAGGCACCAAGTTGGCCTGCGTGCTGTCGCTGGTGTGGCTCCGCGGCCGTTCCTCTAGGCTTTCAAGCCATTGTACATATTCAGGTGTTTTACCTGGGAAGGGTGGGAACAGTTCAGCAGCAGCTGGCCTGGGGCTCAGCTCACGTTTACTCACAGATGCCTCGGCACGGTCCCCCAGCTTTGCAATGAGGACGCTCCTTGCGTGGGGGGTGGCTTGCTGGCTGTATGGGAGATGATTCCCCACCTCTGACCAATTTCAGAACTGTTTACCGCTGGAGCAAGTGCCCTGATAGGTTTTTCCTCTGTATAACTGGTGGGTTCATGTTTTTTTTTCTTTTATGGTTCAAGTTAAATTTTATTCCTCTTTTATGTATTTATAGATATAAGCATGGAAATAATTCTTTCCTATAAATACATCAGTGTGAAAGGAAGAAGTTTTTTCTGTTTTATTTTTAAATGTTTTTTTTCAAATTTTGAAATTTAAATTTATTTATTTTTTATACAGCAGGTTATTATTAGTTATGTATCTTATTCATATACATGTACAGAGGGCAATCCCAATCTCCCAACTCATCCCACCACCACCACCCCATGGCTTCCCACACTTGGTGTCCATACATTGGTTCTCTACCTCTGTGTCTCTATTTCTTCCCTGCAAACGAGTTCATCTGGACCATTTTTTAGGTTCCACATATATGCATTAATATACAATATTTGTTTTCCTCTTTCTGACTTACTTCATTCTGTATGACAGTCTCTAGATCCATCGATGTCTCTACAAATGACCCAATTTCATTCCTTTTTATGGCCGAGTAATATTCCATTTTATATATGTACCACATCTTTATCCATTCATCTGTCTGTGGGCATTTAGGTTGCTTCCATTACCTGGCTATTGTAAATAGTGCTGCAATGAACATTGTGGTGAATGTGCCTTTTTGATTTATGGTTTTCTCTGGGTATATGCCTAGAAGTGGGATTGCTGCATCAGATGGTAATTCTATTTCTAGTTTTTTTAAGGAAACTCCATACTGATCTCCATAGTGACTGTATCAATTTACATTCCCACCAATAGTGTAAGAGGGCTCCTTTTGTCCACACCCTCCCCAGAATTTGTTGTTTGTAGATTTTCTGATGATGCCGTTTCTAAAAGGTGTGAGGTGATACCTCATTGTAGTTTTGATTTGCATTTCTCTAATAATTAGTGCTGTTGAGCAGCTTTTCATGTGCGTCTTGGCCATCTCTGTGTCTTCTTTGAAGAAACGTCTCTTTAGATCTTCTGCCCATTTTTGTATTGGGTTGTTTGTTTTTTTAATATTAAGCTGCATGAGCTGTTTCTATATATTGGAGAATAAACCTTTGTCCATTGATTCGTTTGCAACGATTTTCGCCCATTCTGAGGGATGCCTTTTTGCATTCCCGTTTTTTTAACAAAAAAGGAAAGAAAGAAAAAGAAGCAGAACACTAATGTGTGTAAAATATGCCTTTTGAAACGGTCGTTTTGAAATATGGACGTCCTTTGAATTTTTTGGTCGATATGTGTCTCCAGGAATTGTTTTCAGGGCAGGTGTCATTTACAGGCCTGCAATGATTTTGAATATCAACTGACCATTAGCGCTGGGATTAAAGCAGCTGTTGTGTGAAACGGCCACAAGGTGGCAGCAGTTCTCCCTTACCAAATCTGGTTACTAGGGCAACAGAGCCTCAATGGAAGTTGTGTTCTACATTGGAATTTAGAATGGAATGTGCCAGGAGAAAGCCCCTCAAGTTTGTCTCACTACTTCTTGTTCGTGTTTTTAATTTAATTTTTTTATTTTTTATTACAGCAAGTTTGATTACAATGTTTGGCTTGTTGTAGGTGTGGAAGATGTGGTTCTTTTACACATATACAGATGTCTGTTCTTCCTGGGATCCTTTTCCCATGTACGTTATGACAGAATGTTGAGTAGTCTTCTCTTGGTATTCCGTAGGTCTTTGGTGATTATATATGTCACCTCTGTTTGTATATGTCTGTTAACCCAGATATCGTAATGAAACCAATCCTCACACCTTTTCATTGGTGAACCATAAGTTTGTTTAATGAATCTGTGATTGCCCTTCTCCGTGGAACTATCTGCCCTGGTATCCATTTTTAGGTAACACCTCTAAGTGATATGATATGATATGTGTCTTTCACTTTCTGACTTACTACAATTCACGTGATTACCTCTAGACTCATCTACGGTGCTGCAAATGGCATTGTGTCCTTTTTTTCCTTGGCTTCTATTCTGTTTTAGGGAGGTCCATTTTCAACAACGTGATTCCCTGAGGGTTGTGGATTAGCTGACCTGGGCAGCCGTACCCTGCCGGCCGGCCCTCCTCAGGTGTGCCTGGTTGAGGTCATTATAAACAGCGCTCCAGGCAGCAATAGCCCCTGAAGCTGTGCCTGACTCCATATTCTCCGCCCCGTCAGCAGTCTCGGGGCTGTGCTGGTAGGAGGGAGTGAGGGGCCACGGCTTTGTGGCTGTCCCGGTGTGAGTGGGGCTCTTCTGGCCTTTCTTCAGGATTTGCCAGGCTGCCACCTGTAAAGAAGAGGATGTGGTCACCCATAGCTTCCGCTGGAATTTCTCTCCGGCCAGAGGTGAGGAAGGAAAAAAGCACTGGGTGCCGCGACAGGAGGGGTATCTCAGGCAGGGCAATGGAAAACGTCCGGAAGAGCGCCTGGGGACAGGACCACCCTGTCTGGCCTGCAGGCACCAAGTTGGCCTGTGTGCTGTCGCTGGTGTGGCTCCGCGGCCGTTCCTCTAGGCTTTCAAGCCCTTGTACATATTCAGGTGTTTTACCTGGGAAGGGTGGGAACAGTTCAGCAGCAGCTGGCCTGGGGCTCAGCTCACGTTTACTCACAGATGCCTCGGCACGGTCCCCCAGCTTTGCAATGAGGACGCTCCTTGCGTGGGGGGTGGCTTGCTGGCTGTATGGGAGATGATTCCCCACCTCTGACCAATTTCAGAATTGTTTACCGCTGGAGCAAGTGCCCTGATAGGGATTTCCTCTGTATAACTGGTTCGTTCATGTTTTTTTTTCTTTTATGGTTCAAGTTAGATTTTATTCCTCTTTTATGTATTTATAGATATAAGCATGGAAATAATTCATTCCTATAAATACATCAGTGTGAAAGGAAGAAGTTTTTTCTGTTTTATTTTTAAATTTTATTTTTTAAAATTTTGAAATTTAATTTTATTTATTTTTTATACAGCAGGTTATTATTAGTTATGTATCTTATGCATATACATGTACAGAGGGCAATCCCAATCTCCCAACTCATTCTACCACCACCACCCCATGGCTTCCCACACTTGGTGTCCATACGTTGGTTCTCTACCTCTGTGTGTCTATTTCTTCCCTGCAAACCAGTTCATCTGGACCATTTTTTAGGTTCCACATATATGCATTAATATACAATATTTGTTTTCCTCTTTCTGACTTACTTCATTCTGTATGACAGTCTCTAGATCCATCGATGTCTCTACAAATGACCCAGTTTCATTCCTTTTTATGGCCGAGTAATATTCCATTTTATATATGTACCACATCTTTATCCATTCATCTGTCTGTGGGCATTTAGGTTGCTTCCATTACCTGGCTATTGTCAATAGTGCTGCAATGAACATTGTGGTGAATGTGCCTTTTTGATTTATGATTTTCTCTGGGTATATGCCCAGAAGTGGGATTGCTGCATCAGATGGTAATTCTATTTCTAGTTTTTTTAAGGAAACTCCATACTGTTCTCCATAGTGACTGTATCAATTTACATTCCCACCAATAGTGGAAGAGGGCTCCTTTTGTCCAAACCCTCCCCAGAATTTGTTGTTTGTAGATTTTCTGATGATGCCGATTCTAACAGGTGTGAGGTGATACCTCATTGTAGTTTTGATTTGCATTTCTCTAATAATTAGTGCTGTGGAGCAGCTTTTCATGTGCGTCTTGGCCATCTCTGTGTCTTCTTTGAAGAAACGTCTCTTTAGATCTTCTGCCCATTTTTGTATTGGGTTGTTTGTTTTTTTTACTATTAAGCTGCATGAGCTGTTTATATATATTGGAGAATAAACCTTTGTCCATTGATTCGTTTGCAACGATTTTCGCCCATTCTGAGGGATGCCTTTTTCCATTCCCGTTTTTTTAACAAAAAAGGAAAGAAAGAAGAAGAAGCAGAACACTAATGTGTGTAAAATATGCCTTTTGAAACGGTCGTTTTGAAATATGGACGTCCTTTGAATTTTTTGGTCGATATGTGACCCCAGGATTTGATTTCAGGGCAGGTGTCATTTACAGGCCTGCAATGATTTTGAATATCAACTGACCATTAGCGCTGGGATTAAAGCTGCTGTTGTGTGAAACGGCCACAAGGTGGCAGCAGTTCTCCCTTACCAAATCTGGTTACTAGGGCAACAGAGCCTCAATGGAAGTTGTGTTCTACATTGGAATTTAGAATGGAATGTGCCAGGAGAAAGCCCCTCACGTTTGTCTCACTACTTCTTGTTCGTGTTTTTAATTTAATTTTTTTATTTTTTATTACAGCAAGTTTGATTACAATGTTTGGCTTGTTGTAGGTGTGGAAGATGTGGTTCTTTTACACATATACAGATGTCTGTTCTTCCTGGGATCCTTTTCCCATGTACGTTATGACAGAATGTTGAGTAGCCTTCTCTTGGTATTCCGTAGGCTTTGGTGATTTTATATATCACCTGTGTTTGTATATGTCTGTTAACCCCGATATCGTAATGAAACCAATCCTCACACCTTTCCATTGTTGAACCATAAGTTTGTTTAATGAATCTGTGATTGCCCTTCTCCGTGGAAATATCTGCTCTGGTATCCATTTTAGGGTAACACCTCTAAGTGATATGATATGATATGTGTCTTTCACTTTCTGACTTACTACAATTCACGTGAGTACATCTAGACTCATCTACGGTGCTGCAAATGGCATTGTGTCCTTTTTTTCCTTGACTTCTATTCTGCCTTAGCGAGGTCCATTTTCAACAATGTGATTCCCTGAGGGTTGTGGATTAGCTGACCTGGACAGCCTTACCCTGCCGGCCAGCCCTCCCCAGGTGTGCCTGTTTGAGGTCAATATAAACAGCGCTCCAGGCAGCAATAGCCCCTGAAGCTGTGCCAGACTCCATATTCTCTTCCCTTATCAGCAGTCTCGGGGCTGTGCTAGTGGGAGGGAGTGAGGTGCCACAGCTTTGTGGGTGGCCCGGTGTGAGTGGGGCTCTTCTGGCCTTTCTGCAGGAGTTGCCAGGCTGCCACCTGTAAAGAAGAGGATGTGTCACCCATACCTTCCAATGGAATATCTCTCCGGATAGATGTGAGGAAAGAAAAAAGCAGTGGGGGCCGGGACAGGATGGGTATCTCAGGCAGGGCAATGGAAAACTTCCGGAAGAGCGCCTGGGGACAGGACATCCCTGTCTGGCCTGCAGGCACCAAGTTGGCCTGCGTGCTGTCGCTGGTGTGGCTCCGCGGCCGTTCCTCTAGGCTTTCAAGCCCTTGTACATATTCAGGTGTTTTACCTGGGAAGGGTGGGAACAGTTCAGCAGCAGCTGGCCTGGGGCTCAGCTCACGTTTACTCACAGATGCCTCGGCACGGTCCCCCAGCTTTGCAATGAGGACGCTCCTTGCGTGGGGGGTGGCTTGCTGGCTGTATGGGAGATGATTCCCCACCTCTGACCAATTTCAGAATTGTTTACCGCTGGAGCAAGTGCCCTGATAGGGTTTTCCTCTGTATAACTGGAGGGTTCATGATTTTTTTTTTCCTTTTATGGTTAAGTTAGATTTTATTCCTCTTTTATGTACACATAGATATAAGCATGGAAATAATTCATTCCTATAAATACATAAGTGTGAAAGGAAGAACTTTTTTCTGTTTTATTTTTAAATTTTATTTTGTAAAATTTTGAAATTTAATTTTATTTATTTTTTATACAGCAGGTTATTATTAGTTATGTATCTTATACATATACATGTATACTGGGCAATCCCAATCTCCCAACTCATCCCACCACCACCACCCCATGGCTTCCCACACTTGGTGTCCATACGTTGGTTCTCTACCTCTGTGTCTATATTTCTTCCCTGCAAACCAGTTCATCTGGACCATTTTTTAGGTTCCACATATATGCATTAATATACAATATTTGTTTTCCTCTTTCTGACTTACTTCATTCTGTATGACAGTCTCTAGATCCATCGATGTCTCTACAAATGACCCAGTTTCATGCCTTTTTATGGCCAAGTAATATTCCATTTTATATATGTACCACATCTTTGTCCAATCATCTGTCTGTGGGCGTTTATGTGCTTCCATTACCTGGCTATTGTAAATAGTGCTGCAATGAACATTGTGGTGAATGTGCCTTTTTGATTTATGGTTTTCTCTGGGTATATGCCCAGAAGTGGGATTGCTGCATCAGATGGTAATTCTATTTCTAGTTTTTTTAAGGAAACTCCATACTGTTCTCCATAGTGACTGTATCAATTTACATTCCCACCAATAGTGGAAGAGGGCTCCTTTTGTCCACACCCTCCCCAGAATTTGTTGTTTGTAGATTTTCTGATGATGCCGATTCTAACAGGTGTGAGGTGATACCTCTTTGTAGTTTTGATTTGCATTTCTCTAATAATTAGTGCTGTGGAGCAGCTTTTCATGTGCGTCTTGGCCATCTCTGTGTCTTCTTTGAAGAAACGTCTCTTTAGATCTTCTGCCCATTTTTGTATTGGGTTGTTTGTTTTTTTTTAATATTAAGCTGCATTAGCTGTTTATATATATTGTAGAATAAACCTTTGTCCATTGATTCGTTTGCAACGATTTTCGCCCATTCTGAGGGATGCCTTTTTCCATTCCCGTTTTTTTAACAAAAAAAGAAAGAAAGAAAAAGAAGCAGAACACTAATGTGTGTAAAATATGCCTTTTGAAATGGTCGTTTTGAAATATGGACGTCCTTTGAATTTTTTGGTCGATATATGACCCCAGGAATTGTTTTCAGGGCAGGTGTCATTTACAGGCCTGCAATGATTTTGTATATCAACTGACCATTAGAGCTGGGATTAAAGCTGCTGTTGTGTGAAACGGCCACAAGGTGGCAGCAGTCCTCCCTTACCAAATCTGGTTACTAGGGCAACAGAGCCTCAATGGAAGTTGTGTTCTACATTGGAATTTAGAATGGAATGTGCCAGGAGACAGCCCCTCACGTTTGTCTCACTACTTCTTGTTCGTGTTTTTAATTTAATTTTTTTATTTTTTATTACAGCAAGTTTGATTACAATGTTTGGCTTGTTGTAGGTGTGGAAGATGTGGTTCTTTTACACATATACAGATGTCTGTTCTTCCTGGGATCCTTTTCCCATGTACGTTATGACAGAATGTTGAGTAGTCTTCTCTTGGTATTCCATAGGACTTTGGTGATTATATATGTCACCTGTGTTTGTATATGTCTGTTAACCCAGATATCGTAATGAAACCAATCCTCACACCTTTTCATTGGTGAACCATAAGTTTGTTTAATGAATCTGTGATTGCCCTTCTCCGTGTAACTATCTGCCCTGGTATCCATTTTTAGGTAACACCTCTAAGTGATATGATATGATATGTGTCTTTCACTTTCTGACTTACTACAATTCACGTGATTACCTCTAGACTCATCTACGGTGCTGCAAATGGCATTGTGTCCTTTTTTTCCTTGGCTTCTATTCTGTTTTAGGGAGGTCCATTTTCAACAACTTGATTCCCTGAGGGTTGTGGATTAGCTGACCTGGGCAGCCTTACCCTGCCGGCCGGCCCTCCTCAGGTGTGCCTGGTTGAGGTCATTATAAACAGCGCTCCAGGCAGCAATAGCCCCTGAAGCTGTGCCTGACTCCATATTCTCTGCCCCGTCTGCAGTCTCGGGGCTGTGCTGGTAGGAGGGAGTGAGGGGCCACGGCTTTGTTGCTGTCCCGGTGTGAGTGGGGCTCTTCAGGCCTTTCTTCAGGATTTGCCAGGCTGCCACCTGTAAAGAAGAGGATGTGGTCACCCATAGCTTCCGCTGGAATTTCTCTCCGGACAGAGGTGAGGAAGGAAAAAAGCACTGGGTGCCGGGACAGGAGGGGTATCTCAGGCAGGGCAATGGAAAACGTCCGGAAGAGCGCCTGGGGACAGGACCACCCTGTCTGGCCTGCAGGCACCAAGTTGGCCTGTGTGCTGTCGCTGGTGTGGCTCCGCGGCCGTTCCTCTAGGCTTTCAAGCCCTTGTACATATTCAGGTGTTTTACCTGGGAAGGGTGGGAACAGTTCAGCAGCAGCTGGCCTGGGGCTCAGCTCACGTTTACTCACAGATGCCTCGGCACGGTCCCCCAGCTTTGCAATGAGGACGCTCCTTGCGTGGGGGGTGGCTTGCTGGCTGTATGGGAGATGATTCCCCACCTCTGACCAATTTCAGAATTGTTTACCGCTGGAGCAAGTGCCCTGATAGGGATTTCCTCTGTATAACTGGTTCGTTCATGTTTTTTTTTCTTTTATGGTTCAAGTTAGATTTTATTCCTCTTTTATGTATTTATAGATATAAGCATGGAAATAATTCATTCCTATAAATACATCAGTGTGAAAGGAAGAAGTTTTTTCTGTTTTATTTTTAAATTTTATTTTTTAAAATTTTGAAATTTAATTTTATTTATTTTTTATACAGCAGGTTATTATTAGTTATGTATCTTATGCATATACATGTACAGAGGGCAATCCCAATCTCCCAACTCATTCTACCACCACCACCCCATGGCTTCCCACACTTGGTGTCCATACGTTGGTTCTCTACCTCTGTGTGTCTATTTCTTCCCTGCAAACCAGTTCATCTGGACCATTTTTTAGGTTCCACATATATGCATTAATATACAATATTTGTTTTCCTCTTTCTGACTTACTTCATTCTGTATGACAGTCTCTAGATCCATCGATGTCTCTACAAATGACCCAGTTTCATTCCTTTTTATGGCCGAGTAATATTCCATTTTATATATGTACCACATCTTTATCCATTCATCTGTCTGTGGGCATTTAGGTTGCTTCCATTACCTGGCTATTGTCAATAGTGCTGCAATGAACATTGTGGTGAATGTGCCTTTTTGATTTATGATTTTCTCTGGGTATATGCCCAGAAGTGGGATTGCTGCATCAGATGGTAATTCTATTTCTAGTTTTTTTAAGGAAACTCCATACTGTTCTCCATAGTGACTGTATCAATTTACATTCCCACCAATAGTGGAAGAGGGCTCCTTTTGTCCAAACCCTCCCCAGAATTTGTTGTTTGTAGATTTTCTGATGATGCCGATTCTAACAGGTGTGAGGTGATACCTCATTGTAGTTTTGATTTGCATTTCTCTAATAATTAGTGCTGTGGAGCAGCTTTTCATGTGCGTCTTGGCCATCTCTGTGTCTTCTTTGAAGAAACGTCTCTTTAGATCTTCTGCCCATTTTTGTATTGGGTTGTTTGTTTTTTTTACTATTAAGCTGCATGAGCTGTTTATATATATTGGAGAATAAACCTTTGTCCATTGATTCGTTTGCAACGATTTTCGCCCATTCTGAGGGATGCCTTTTTCCATTCCCGTTTTTTTAACAAAAAAGGAAAGAAAGAAGAAGAAGCAGAACACTAATGTGTGTAAAATATGCCTTTTGAAACGGTCGTTTTGAAATATGGACGTCCTTTGAATTTTTTGGTCGATATGTGACCCCAGGATTTGATTTCAGGGCAGGTGTCATTTACAGGCCTGCAATGATTTTGAATATCAACTGACCATTAGCGCTGGGATTAAAGCTGCTGTTGTGTGAAACGGCCACAAGGTGGCAGCAGTTCTCCCTTACCAAATCTGGTTACTAGGGCAACAGAGCCTCAATGGAAGTTGTGTTCTACATTGGAATTTAGAATGGAATGTGCCAGGAGAAAGCCCCTCACGTTTGTCTCACTACTTCTTGTTCGTGTTTTTAATTTAATTTTTTTATTTTTTATTACAGCAAGTTTGATTACAATGTTTGGCTTGTTGTAGGTGTGGAAGATGTGGTTCTTTTACACATATACAGATGTCTGTTCTTCCTGGGATCCTTTTCCCATGTACGTTATGACAGAATGTTGAGTAGCCTTCTCTTGGTATTCCGTAGGCTTTGGTGATTTTATATATCACCTGTGTTTGTATATGTCTGTTAACCCCGATATCGTAATGAAACCAATCCTCACACCTTTCCATTGTTGAACCATAAGTTTGTTTAATGAATCTGTGATTGCCCTTCTCCGTGGAAATATCTGCTCTGGTATCCATTTTAGGGTAACACCTCTAAGTGATATGATATGATATGTGTCTTTCACTTTCTGACTTACTACAATTCACGTGAGTACATCTAGACTCATCTACGGTGCTGCAAATGGCATTGTGTCCTTTTTTTCCTTGACTTCTATTCTGCCTTAGCGAGGTCCATTTTCAACAATGTGATTCCCTGAGGGTTGTGGATTAGCTGACCTGGACAGCCTTACCCTGCCGGCCAGCCCTCCCCAGGTGTGCCTGTTTGAGGTCAATATAAACAGCGCTCCAGGCAGCAATAGCCCCTGAAGCTGTGCCAGACTCCATATTCTCTTCCCTTATCAGCAGTCTCGGGGCTGTGCTAGTGGGAGGGAGTGAGGTGCCACAGCTTTGTGGGTGGCCCGGTGTGAGTGGGGCTCTTCTGGCCTTTCTGCAGGAGTTGCCAGGCTGCCACCTGTAAAGAAGAGGATGTGTCACCCATACCTTCCAATGGAATATCTCTCCGGATAGATGTGAGGAAAGAAAAAAGCAGTGGGGGCCGGGACAGGATGGGTATCTCAGGCAGGGCAATGGAAAACTTCCGGAAGAGCGCCTGGGGACAGGACATCCCTGTCTGGCCTGCAGGCACCAAGTTGGCCTGCGTGCTGTCGCTGGTGTGGCTCCGCGGCCGTTCCTCTAGGCTTTCAAGCCCTTGTACATATTCAGGTGTTTTACCTGGGAAGGGTGGGAACAGTTCAGCAGCAGCTGGCCTGGGGCTCAGCTCACGTTTACTCACAGATGCCTCGGCACGGTCCCCCAGCTTTGCAATGAGGACGCTCCTTGCGTGGGGGGTGGCTTGCTGGCTGTATGGGAGATGATTCCCCACCTCTGACCAATTTCAGAATTGTTTACCGCTGGAGCAAGTGCCCTGATAGGGTTTTCCTCTGTATAACTGGAGGGTTCATGATTTTTTTTTTCCTTTTATGGTTAAGTTAGATTTTATTCCTCTTTTATGTACACATAGATATAAGCATGGAAATAATTCATTCCTATAAATACATAAGTGTGAAAGGAAGAACTTTTTTCTGTTTTATTTTTAAATTTTATTTTGTAAAATTTTGAAATTTAATTTTATTTATTTTTTATACAGCAGGTTATTATTAGTTATGTATCTTATACATATACATGTATACTGGGCAATCCCAATCTCCCAACTCATCCCACCACCACCACCCCATGGCTTCCCACACTTGGTGTCCATACGTTGGTTCTCTACCTCTGTGTCTATATTTCTTCCCTGCAAACCAGTTCATCTGGACCATTTTTTAGGTTCCACATATATGCATTAATATACAATATTTGTTTTCCTCTTTCTGACTTACTTCATTCTGTATGACAGTCTCTAGATCCATCGATGTCTCTACAAATGACCCAGTTTCATGCCTTTTTATGGCCAAGTAATATTCCATTTTATATATGTACCACATCTTTGTCCAATCATCTGTCTGTGGGCGTTTATGTGCTTCCATTACCTGGCTATTGTAAATAGTGCTGCAATGAACATTGTGGTGAATGTGCCTTTTTGATTTATGGTTTTCTCTGGGTATATGCCCAGAAGTGGGATTGCTGCATCAGATGGTAATTCTATTTCTAGTTTTTTTAAGGAAACTCCATACTGTTCTCCATAGTGACTGTATCAATTTACATTCCCACCAATAGTGGAAGAGGGCTCCTTTTGTCCACACCCTCCCCAGAATTTGTTGTTTGTAGATTTTCTGATGATGCCGATTCTAACAGGTGTGAGGTGATACCTCTTTGTAGTTTTGATTTGCATTTCTCTAATAATTAGTGCTGTGGAGCAGCTTTTCATGTGCGTCTTGGCCATCTCTGTGTCTTCTTTGAAGAAACGTCTCTTTAGATCTTCTGCCCATTTTTGTATTGGGTTGTTTGTTTTTTTTTAATATTAAGCTGCATTAGCTGTTTATATATATTGTAGAATAAA
Organism: Mesoplodon bidens; assembly: GCF_964165515.1. Lineage (NCBI taxonomy): Eukaryota > Metazoa > Chordata > Mammalia > Artiodactyla > Ziphiidae > Mesoplodon > Mesoplodon bidens. The sequence goes on from NW_027671510.1 coordinate 32,927, forward strand.
CCTTTGTCCATTGATTCGTTTGCAACGATTTTCGCCCATTCTGAGGGATGCCTTTTTCCATTCCCGTTTTTTTAACAAAAAAAGAAAGAAAGAAAAAGAAGCAGAACACTAATGTGTGTAAAATATGCCTTTTGAAATGGTCGTTTTGAAATATGGACGTCCTTTGAATTTTTTGGTCGATATATGACCCCAGGAATTGTTTTCAGGGCAGGTGTCATTTACAGGCCTGCAATGATTTTGTATATCAACTGACCATTAGAGCTGGGATTAAAGCTGCTGTTGTGTGAAACGGCCACAAGGTGGCAGCAGTCCTCCCTTACCAAATCTGGTTACTAGGGCAACAGAGCCTCAATGGAAGTTGTGTTCTACATTGGAATTTAGAATGGAATGTGCCAGGAGACAGCCCCTCACGTTTGTCTCACTACTTCTTGTTCGTGTTTTTAATTTAATTTTTTTATTTTTTATTACAGCAAGTTTGATTACAATGTTTGGCTTGTTGTAGGTGTGGAAGATGTGGTTCTTTTACACATATACAGATGTCTGTTCTTCCTGGGATCCTTTTCCCATGTACGTTATGACAGAATGTTGAGTAGTCTTCTCTTGGTATTCCATAGGACTTTGGTGATTATATATGTCACCTGTGTTTGTATATGTCTGTTAACCCAGATATCGTAATGAAACCAATCCTCACACCTTTTCATTGGTGAACCATAAGTTTGTTTAATGAATCTGTGATTGCCCTTCTCCGTGTAACTATCTGCCCTGGTATCCATTTTTAGGTAACACCTCTAAGTGATATGATATGATATGTGTCTTTCACTTTCTGACTTACTACAATTCACGTGATTACCTCTAGACTCATCTACGGTGCTGCAAATGGCATTGTGTCCTTTTTTTCCTTGGCTTCTATTCTGTTTTAGGGAGGTCCATTTTCAACAACTTGATTCCCTGAGGGTTGTGGATTAGCTGACCTGGGCAGCCTTACCCTGCCGGCCGGCCCTCCTCAGGTGTGCCTGGTTGAGGTCATTATAAACAGCGCTCCAGGCAGCAATAGCCCCTGAAGCTGTGCCTGACTCCATATTCTCTGCCCCGTCTGCAGTCTCGGGGCTGTGCTGGTAGGAGGGAGTGAGGGGCCACGGCTTTGTTGCTGTCCCGGTGTGAGTGGGGCTCTTCAGGCCTTTCTTCAGGATTTGCCAGGCTGCCACCTGTAAAGAAGAGGATGTGGTCACCCATAGCTTCCGCTGGAATTTCTCTCCGGACAGAGGTGAGGAAGGAAAAAAGCACTGGGTGCCGGGACAGGAGGGGTATCTCAGGCAGGGCAATGGAAAACGTCCGGAAGAGCGCCTGGGGACAGGACCACCCTGTCTGGCCTGCAGGCACCAAGTTGGCCTGCGTGCTGTCGCTGGTGTGGCTCCGCGGCCGTTCCTCTAGGCTTTCAAGCCCTTGTACATATTCAGGTGTTTTACCTGGGAAGGGTGGGAACAGTTCAGCAGCAGCTGGCCTGGGGCTCAGCTCACGTTTACTCACAGATGCCTCGGCACGGTCCCCCAGCTTTGCAATGAGGACGCTCCTTGCGTGGGGGGTGGCTTGCTGGCTGTATGGGAGATGATTCCCCACCTCTGACCAATTTCAGAATTGTTTACCGCTGGAGCAAGTGCCCTGATAGGGATTTCCTCTGTATAACTGGTTCGTTCATGTTTTTTTTTTCTTTTATGGTTCAAGTTAGATTTTATTCCTCTTTTATGTATTTATAGATATAAGCATGGAAATAATTCTTTCCTATAAATACATCAGTGTGAAAGGAAGAACATTTTTCTGTTTTATTTTTAAATTTTATTTTTTAAAATTTTGAAATTTAATTTAATTTATTTTTTATACAGCAGGTTATTATTAGTTATGTATCTTATGCATATACATGTATAGAGGGCAATCCCAATCTCCCAACTCATTCTACCACCACCACCCCATGGCTTCCCACACTTGGTGTCCATACGTTGGTTCTGTACCTCTCTGTCTCTATTTCTTCCCTGCAAACCAGTTCATCTGGACCATTTTTTAGGTTCCACATATATGCATTAATATACAATATTTGTTTTCCTCTTTCTGACTTACTTCATTCTGTATGACTGTCTCTAGATCCATCGATGTCTCTACAAATGACCCAGTTTCATTCCTTTTTATGGCCGAGTAATATTCCATTTTATATATGTACCACATCTTTATCCATTCATCTGTCTGTGGGCATTTAGGTTGCTTCCATTACCTGGCTATTGTAAATAGTGCTGCAATGAACATTGTGGTGAATGTGCCTTTTTGATTTATGGTTTTCTCTGGGTATATGCCCAGAAGTGGGATTGCTGCATCAGATGGTAATTCTATTTCTAGTTTTTTTAAGGAAACTCCATACTGTTCTCCATAGTGACTGTATCAATTTACATTCCCACCAATAGTGGAAGAGGGCTCCTTTTGTCCACACCCTCCTCAGAATTTGTTGTTTGTAGATTTTCTGATGATGCCGATTCTAACAGGTGTGAGGTGATACCTCATTGTACTTTTGATTTGCATTTCTCTAATAATTAGTGCTGTTGAGCAGCTTTTCATGTGCGTCTTGGCCATCTCTGTGTCTTCTTTGAAGAAACGTCGCTTTAGATCTTCTGCCCATTTTTGTATTGGGTTGTTTGTTTTTTTTTACTATTAAGCTGCATGAGCTGTTTATATATATTGGAGAATAAACCTTTGTCCATTGATTCGTTTTCAACTATTTTTGCCCATTCTGAGGGATGCCTTTTTCCATTCCCGTTTTTTTAACAAAAAAGGAAAGAAAGAAAAAGAAGCAGAACACTAATGTGTGTAAAATATGCCTTTTGAAACGGTCGTTTTGAAATATGGACGTCCTTTGAATTTTTTGGTCGATATGTGTCCCCAGGAATTGTTTTCAGGGCAGGTGTCATTTACAGGCCTGCAATGATTTTGAATATCAACTGACCATTAGCGCTGGGATTAAAGCTGCTGTTGTGTGAAACGGCCAAAAGGTGGCAGCAGTCCTCCCTTACCAAATCTGGGTACTAGGGCAACAGAGCCTCATTGGAAGTTGTGTTCTACATTGGAATTTAGAATGGAATGTGCCAGGAGAAAGCCCCTCACGTTTGTCTCACTACTTCTTGTTCGTGTTTTTAATTTAATTTTTTTTATTTTTTATTAGAGCAAGTTTGATTACAATGTTTGGCTTGTTGTAGGTGTGGAAGATGTGGTTCTTTTACACATATACAGATGTCTGTTCTTCCTGGGATCCTTTTCCCATGTACGTTATGACAGAATGTTGAGTAGTCTTCTCTTGGTATTCCGTAGGTCTTTGGTGATTATATATGTCACCTGTGTTTGTATATGTCTGTTAACCCCGATATCGTAATGAAACCAATCCTCACACCTTTCCATTGGTGAACCATAAGTTTGATTAATGAATCTGTGGTTGCCCTTCTCCGTGGAAATATCTGCCCTGGCATCCATTTTTAGGTAACACCTCTAAGTGATATGATACGATATGTGTCTTTTACTTTCTGGCTTACTACAATTCACGTGAGTACATCTAGACTCATCTACGGTGCTGCAAATGGCATTGTGTCCTTTTTTCCTTGGCTTCTATTCTGTTTTAGGGAGGTCCATTTTCAACAATGTGATTCCCTGAGGGTTGTGGATTAGCTGACCTGGGCAGCCTTACACTTCCGGCCGGCCCTCCCCAGGTGTGCCTGGTTGAGGTCAATATAAACAGCGCTCCAGGCAGCAATAGCCCCTGAAGCTGTGCCTGACTCCATATTCTCTGCCCCGTCAGCAGTCTCGGGGCTGTGCTGGTAGGAGGGAGTGAGGGGCCACGGCATTGTTGCTGGCCCGGTGTGTGTGGGGCTCTTCTGGCCTTTCTGCAGGAGTTGCCATGCTGCCACCTGTAAAGAAGAGGATGTGGTCACCCATACCTTCCGCTGGAATTTCTCTCCGGACAGAGGTGAGGAAGGAAAAAAGCCCTGGGGGCAGGCACAGGAGGGGTATCTCAGGCAGGGCAATGGAAAACTTCCGGAAGAGCGCCTGGGGACAGGACCACCCTGTCTGGCCTGCAGGCACCAAGTTGGCCTGCATGCTGTCGCTGGTGTGGCTCCGCGGCCGTTCCTCTAGGCTTTCAAGCCCTTGTACATATTCAGGTGTTTTACCTGGGAAGGGTGGGAACAGTTCAGCAGCAGCTGGCCTGGGGCTCAGCTCACGTTTACTCACAGATGCTTCGGCACGGTCCCCCGGTTTGCAATGAGGACGCTCCTTGCGTGGGGGGTGGCTTGCTGGCTGTATGGGAGATGATTCCCCACCTCTGACCAATTTTAGAATTGTTTACCGCTGGAGCAAGTGCCCTGATAGGGTTTTCCTCTGTATAACTGGTGGGTTCATGTTTTTTTTTTTCTTTTATGGTTCAAGTTAGATTTTATTCCTCTTTTATGTATTTATAGATATAAGCATGGAAATAATTCATTCCTATAAATACATCAGTGTGAAAGGAAGGACTTCTTTCTGTTTTATTTTTAAATTTAATTTTTTAAAATTTTGAAATTTAATTTTATTTATTTTTTATACAGCAGGTTATTATTAGTTATGTATCTTATGCATATACATGTATAGAGGTTAATCCCAATCTCCCAACTCATCCCACCACCACCACCCCATGGCTTCCCACACTTGGTGTCCATACGTTGGTTCTCTACCTCTGTGTCTCTATTTCTTCCCTGCAAACCAGTTCATCTGGACCATTTTTTAGGTTCCACATATATGCATTAATATACAATATTTGTTTTCCTCTTTCTGACTTACTTCATTCTCTATGACAGTCTCTAGATCCATCGATGTCTCTACAAATGACCCAGTTTCATTCCTTTTTATGGCCGAGTAATATTCCATTTTTTATATGTACCACATCTTTATCCATTCATCTGTCTGTGGGCATTTAGGTTGCTTCCATTAACTGGCTATTGTAAATAGTGCTGCAATGAACATTGTGGTGAATGTGCCTTTTTGATATATGGTTTTCTCTGGGTATATGCCCAGAAGTGGGATTGCTGCATCAGATGGTAATTCTATTTCTAGTTTTTTTTAAGGAAACTCCATACTGTTCTCCATAGTGACTGTATCAATTTACATTCCAACCAATAGTGGAAGAGGGTTCCTTTTGTCCACACCCTCCCCAGAATTTGTTGTTTGTAGATTTTCTGATGATGCCGATTCTAACAGGTGTGAGGTGATACCTCATTGTAGTTTTGATTTGCATTTCTCTAAAATTAGTGCTGTGGAGCAGCTTTTCATGTGCGTCTTGGCCATCTCTGTGTCTTCTTTGAAGAAACGTCTCTTTAGATCTTCTGCCCATTTTTGTATTGGGTTGTTTGTTTTTTTAATATTAAGCTGCATGAGCTGTTTATATATATTGGAGAATAAACCTTTGTCCATTGATTCGTTTGCAACGATTTTCGCCCATTCTGAGGGATGCCTTTTTCCATTCCCGTTTTTTTAACAAAAAAGGAAAGAAAGAAAAAGAAGCAGAACACTAATGTGTGTAAAATATGCCTTTTGAAACGGTCGTTTTGAAATATGGACGTCTTTTGAATTTTTGGTCGATATGTGACCCCAGGATTTGTTTTCAGGGCAGGTGTCATTTACAGGCCTGCAATGATTTTGAATATCTACTGACCATTAGCGCTGGGCTTAAAGCTGCTGTTGTGTGAAACGGCCACAAGGTGGCAGCAGTTCTCCCTTACCAAATCTGGTTACTAGGGCAACAGAGCCTCAATGGAAGTTGTGTTCTACATTGGAATTTAGAATGGAATGTGCCAGGAGAAAGCCCCTCACGTTTGTCTCACTACTTCTTGTTCGTGTTTTTAATTTAATTTTTTTATTTTTTATTATAGCAAGTTGGATTACAATGTTTGGCTTGTTGTAGGGGTGGAAGATGTGGTTCTTTTACACATATACAGATGTCTGTTCTTCCTGGGACCCTTTTCCCATGTACGATATGACAGAATGTTGAGTAGTCTTCTCTTGGTATTCCGTAGGTCTTTGGTGATTATATATGTCACCTGTGTTTGTATATGTCTGTTATCCCCGATATCGTAATGAAACCAATCCTCACACCTTTCCATTGGAGGACCATAAGTTTGTTTAATGAATCTGTGATTGCCCTTCTCCGTGGAAATATCTGACCTGGTATCCATTTTTAGGTAACACCTCTAAGTGATATGATATGATATGTGTCTTTCACTTTCTGACTTACTACAATTCACGTGATTACCTGTAGACTCATCTACGGTGCTGCAAATGGCATTGTGTCCTTTTTTTCCTTGGCTTCTATTCTGCCTTAGGGAGGTCCATTTTCAACAATGTGATTCCCTGAGGGTTGTGGATTTGCTGACCTGGGCAGCCTTACCCTGCCGGCCGGCCTTCCCCAGGTGTGCCTGTTTGAGGTCAATATAAACAGCGCTCCAGGAAGCAATAGCCCCTGAAGCTGTGCCAGACTCCATATTCTCTGCCCCATCAGCAGTCTCGGGGCATGCTGGTGGGAGGGAGTGAGGTGCCACAGCTTTGTGGGTGGCCCGGTGTGAGTGGGGCTCTTCTGGACTTTCTGCAGGAGTTGCCAGGCTGCCACCTGTAAAGAAGAGGATGTGTCACCCATACCTTCCGCTGGAATTTCTCTCCGGATAGATGTGAGGAAGCAAAAAAGCAGTGGTGGCCGGGATAGGAGGGGTATCTCAGGCAGGGCAATGGAAAACTTCCGGGAAGAGAGCCTGGGGACAGGACCACCCTGTCTGGCCTGCAGGCACCAAGTTGGCCTGCGTGCTGTCGCTGGTGTGGCTCCGCGGCCGTTCCTCTAGGCTTTCAAGCCCTTGTACATATTCAGGTGTTTTACCTGGGAAGGGTGGGAACAGTTCAGCAGCAGCTGGCCTGGGGCTCAGCTCACGTTTACTCACAGATGCCTCGGCACGGTCCCCCAGCTTTGCAATGAGGACGCTCCTTGCGCGGGGGGTGGCTTGCTGGCTGTATGGGAGATGATTCCCACCTCTGACCAATTTCAGAATTGTTTACCGCTGGAGCATGTGCCCTGATAGGGTTTTCCTCTGTATAACTGGTGGGTTCATGTTTTTTTTTTTCCTTTTATGGTTCAAGTTAGATTTTATTCCTCTTTTATGTATTTATAGATATAAGCATGGAAATAATTCATTCCTATAAATACATCAGTGTGAAAGGAAGAAGTTTTTTCTGTTTTATTTTTAAATTTTATTTTTTAAAATTTTGAAATTTAATTTAATTTATTTTTTATAGAGCAGGTTATTATTAGTTATGTATCTTTTACATATACATGTATACTGGGCAATCCCAATCTCCCAACTCATCCCACCAACACCACCCCATGGCTTCCCACACTTGGTGTCCATACGTTGGTTCTGTACCTCTGTGTCTCTATTTCTTCCCTGCAAACCAGTTCATCTGGACCATTTTATAGGTTCCACATATATGCATTAATATACAATATTTGTTTTCCTCTTTCTGACTTACTTCATTCAGTATGACAGTCTCTAGATCCATCGATGTCTCTACAAATGACCCAGTTTCATTCCGTTTTATGGCCAAGTAATATTCCATTTTATATATGTACCACATCTTTGTCCAATCAACTGTCTGAGGGCGTTTAGGTGTTTCCATGACCTGGCTATTGTAAATAGTGCTGCAATGAACATTGTGGTGAATGTGCCTTTTTGATTTATGGTTTTCTCTGGGTATATGCACAGAAGTGGGATTGCTGCATCAGATGGTAATTCTATTTCTAGTTTTTTTAAGGAAACTCCATACTGTTCTCCATAGTGACTGTATCAATTTACATTCCCACCAATAGTGGAAGACGGCTCCTTTTGTCCACACCCTCCCCAGAATTTGTTGTTTGTAGATTTTCTGATGATGCCGATTCTAACAGGTGTGAGGTGATACCTCATTGTAGTTTTGATTTGCATTTCTCTAATAATTAGTGCTGTGGAGCAGCTTTTCATGTGCGTCTTGGCTATCTCTGTGTCTTCTTTGAAGAAACGTCTCTTTAGATCTTCTGCCCATTTTTGTATTGGGTTGTTTGTTTTTTTTTAATATTAAGCTGCATGAGCTGTTTATATATATTGGAGAATAAACCTTTGTCCATTGATTCGTTTGCAACGATTTTCGCCCATTCTGAGGGATGCCTTTTTCCATTCCCGTTTTTTTAACAAAAAAAGAAAGAAAGAAAAAGAAGCAGAACACTAATGTGTGTAAAATATGCCTTTTGAAACGGTCGTTTTGAAATATGGACGTCCTTTGAATTTCTTGGTCGATATGTGACCCCAGGATTTGTTTTCAGGGCAGGTGTCATTTACAGGCCTGCAATGATTTTGAATATCAACTGACCATTAGCGCTGGGATTAAAGCTGCTGTTGTGTGAAACGGCCACAAGGTGGCAGCAGTTCTCCCTTACCAAATCTGGTTACTAGGGCAACAGTGCCTCAAAGGAAGTTGTGTTCTACATTGGAATTTAGAATGGAATGTGCCAGGAGACAGCCCCTCACGTTTGTCTCACTAATTCTTGTTCGTGTTTTTAATTTAATTTTTTTATTTTTTATTACAGCATGTTTGATTACAATGTTTGGCTTGTTGTAGGTGTGGAAGATGTGGATCTTTTACACATATACAGATGTCTGTTCTTCCTGGGATCCTTTTCCCATGTACGTTATGACAGAATGTTGAGTAGTCTTCTCTTGGTATTCCGTAGGTCTTTGGTGATTATATATGTCACCTGTGTTTGTATATGTCTGTTAACCCCGATATCGTAATGAAACCAATCCTCACACCTTTCCATTGGTGGACCATAAGTTTGTTTAATGAATCTGTGATTGCCCTTCTCCGTGGAAATATCTGCCCTGGCATCCATTTTTAGGTAACACCTCTAAGTGATATGATACGATATGTGTCTTTTACTTTCTGGCTTACTACAATTCACGTGAGTACATCTAGACTCATCTACGGTGCTGCAAATGGCATTGTGTCCTTTTTTTCCTTGACTTCTATTCTGCCTTAGCGAGGTCCATTTTCAACAATGTGATTCCCTGAGGGTTTTGGATTAGGTGACCTGGGCAGCCTTACACTGCCGGCCGGCCCTCCCCAGGTGTGCCTGTTTGAGGTCAATATAAACAGCACTCCAGGCAGCAATAGCCCCTGTAGCTGTGCCTGTCTCCATATTCTCTGACCCGTCAGCAGTCTCGGGGCTGTGCTGGTAGGAGGAAGTAAGGGGCCATGGCTTTGTGGGTAGCCCGTTGTGAGTGGGGCTCTGCTGGCCTTTCTGCAGGAGTTGCCAAGCTGCCACCTGTAAAGAAGAGGATGTGGTCACCCATACCTTACGCTGGAATTTCTCTCCGGACAGAGGTGAGGAAGGGAAAAATCACTGGGGGCCGGGACAGGAGGGGTATCTCAGGCAGGGCAATGGAAAACTTCTGGAAGAGCGCCTGGGGACAGGAGCACCCTGTCTGGCTTGCAGGCACCAAGTTGGCCTGCGTGCTGTCGCTGGTGTGGCTCCGCGGCCGTTCGTCTAGGCTTTAAATACCTTGTACATATTCAGGTGTTTTTCCTGGGAAGGGTGGGAACAGTTCAGCAGCAGCTGGCCTGGGGCTCAGCTCACGTTTACTCACAGATGCCTCGGCACGGTCCCCCAGCTTTGCAATGAGGACGCTCCTTGCGTGGGGGGTGGCTTGCTGGCTGTATGGGAGATGATTCCCCACCTCTGACCAATTTCAGAATTGTTTACCGCTGGAGCAAGTGCCCTGATAGGGATTTCCTCTGTATAACTGGTTCGTTCATGTTTTTTTTTTCTTTTATGGTTCAAGTTAGATTTTATTCCTCTTTTATGTAATTATAGATATAAGCATGGAAATAATTCATTCCTATAAATACATCAGTGTGAAAGGAAGAACATTTTTCTGTTTTATTTTTAAATTTTATTTTTTAAAATTTTGAAATTTAATTTAATTTATTTTTTATACAGCAGGTTATTATTAGTTATGTATCTTATGCATATACATGTATAGAGGGCAATCCCAATCTCCCAACTCATTCTACCACCACCACCCCATGGCTTCCCACACTTGGTGTCCATACGTTGGTTCTGTACCTCTCTGTCTCTATTTCTTCCCTGCAAACCAGTTCATCTGGACCATTTTTTAGGTTCCACATATATGCATTAATATACAATATTTGTTTTCCTCTTTCTGACTTACTTCATTCTGTATGACTGTCTCTAGATCCATCGATGTCTCTACAAATGACCCAGTTTCATTCCTTTTTATGGCCGAGTAATATTCCATTTTATATATGTACCACATCTTTATCCATTCATCTGTCTGTGGGCATTTAGGTTGCTTCCATTACCTGGCTATTGTAAATAGTGCTGCAATGAACATTGTGGTGAATGTGCCTTTTTGATTTATGGTTTTCTCTGGGTATATGCCCAGAAGTGGGATTGCTGCATCAGATGGTAATTCTATTTCTAGTTTTTTTAAGGAAACTCCATACTGTTCTCCATAGTGACTGTATCAATTTACATTCCCACCAATAGTGGAAGAGGGCTCCTTTTGTCCACACCCTCCTCAGAATTTGTTGTTTGTAGATTTTCTGATGATGCCGATTCTAACAGGTGTGAGGTGATACCTCATTGTACTTTTGATTTGCATTTCTCTAATAATTAGTGCTGTTGAGCAGCTTTTCATGTGCGTCTTGGCCATCTCTGTGTCTTCTTTGAAGAAACGTCTCTTTAGATCTTCTGCCCATTTTTGTATTGGGTTGTTTGTTTTTTTTACTATTAAGCTGCATGAGCTGTTTATATATATTGGAGAATAAACCTTTGTCCATTGATTCGTTTTCAACTATTTTTGCCCATTCTGAGGGATGCCTTTTTCCATTCCCGTTTTTTTAACAAAAAAGGAAAGAAAGAAAAAGAAGCAGAACACTAATGTGTGTAAAATATGCCTTTTGAAACGGTCGTTTTGAAATATGGACGACCTTTGAATTTTTTGGTCGATATGTGTCCCCAGGAATTGTTTTCAGGGCAGGTGTCATTTACAGGCCTGCAATGATTTTGAATATCAACTGACCATTAGCGCTGGGATTAAAGCTGCTGTTGTGTGAAACGGCCAAAAGGTGGCAGCAGTCCTCCCTTACCAAATCTGGGTACTAGGGCAACAGAGCCTCATTGGAAGTTGTGTTCTACATTGGAATTTAGAATGGAATGTGCCAGGAGAAAGCCCCTCACGTTTGTCTCACTACTTCTTGTTCGTGTTTTTAATTTAATTTTTTTTATTTTTTATTAGAGCAAGTTTGATTACAATGTTTGGCTTGTTGTAGGTGTGGAAGATGTGGTTCTTTTACACATATACAGATGTCTGTTCTTCCTGGGATCCTTTTCCCATGTACGTTATGACAGAATGTTGAGTAGTCTTCTCTTGGTATTCCGTAGGTCTTTGGTGATTATATATGTCACCTGTGTTTGTATATGTCTGTTAACCCCGATATCGTAATGAAACCAATCCTCACACCTTTCCATTGGTGAACCATAAGTTTGATTAATGAATCTGTGGTTGCCCTTCTCCGTGGAAATATCTGCCCTGGCATCCATTGTTAGGTAACACCTCTAAGTGATATGATACGATATGTGTCTTTTACTTTCTGGCTTACTACAATTCACGTGAGTACATCTAGACTCATCTACGGTGCTGCAAATGGCATTGTGTCCTTTTTTTCCTTGGCTTCTATTCTGTTTTAGGGAGGTCCATTTTCAACAATGTGATTCCCTGAGGGTTGTGGATTAGCTGACCTGGGCAGCCTTACACTTCCGGCCGGCCCTCCCCAGGTGTGCCTGGTTGAGGTCAATATAAACAGCGCTCCAGGCAGCAATAGCCCCTGAAGCTGTGCCTGACTCCATATTCTCTGCCCCGTCAGCAGTCTCGGGGCTGTGCTGGTAGGAGGGAGTGAGGGGCCACGGCATTGTTGCTGGCCCGGTGTGAGTGGGGCTCTTCTGGCCTTTCTGCAGGAGTTGCCATGCTGCCACCTGTAAAGAAGAGGATGTGGTCACCCATACCTTCCGCTGGAATTTCTCTCCGGACAGAGGTGAGGAAGGAAAAAAGCCCTGGGGGCAGGCACAGGAGGGGTATCTCAGGCAGGGCAATGGAAAACTTCCGGAAGAGCGCCTGGGGACAGGACCACCCTGTCTGGCCTGCAGGCACCAAGTTGGCCTGCGTGCTGTCGCTGGTGTGGCTCCGCGGCCGTTCCTCTAGGCTTTCAAGCCCTTGTACATATTCAGGTGTTTTACCTGGGAAGGGTGGGAACAGTTCAGCAGCAGCTGGCCTGGGGCTCAGCTCACCTTTACTCACAGATGCCTCGGCACGGTCCCCCAGCTTTGCAATGAGGACGCTCCTTGCGTGGGGGGTGGCTTGCTGGCTGTATGGGAGATGATTCCCCACCTCTGACCAATTTCAGAATTGTTTACCGCTGCAGCAAGTACCCTGATAGGGTTTTCCTCCGTATAACTGGTGGGTTCATGTTTTTTTTTGTTTTATGGTTCAAGTTAGATTTTATTCCTCTTTTATGTATTTATAGATATAAGCATGGAAATAATTCTTTCCTATAAATACATCAGTGTGAAAGGAAGAACTTTTTCCTCTTTTATTTTTAAATTTTATTTTTTAAAATTTTGAAATTTAATTTAATTTATTTTTTATACAGCAGGTTATTATTAGTTATGTATCTTATGCATATACATGTATAGAGGTTAATCCCAATCTCCCAACTCATCCCACCACCACCACCCCATGGCTTCCCACACTTGGTGTCCATACGGTGGTTCTCTACCTCTGTGTCTCTATTTCTTCCCTGCAAACCAGTTCATCTGGACCATTTTTTAGGTTCCACATATATGCATTAATATACAATATTTGTTTTCCTCTTTCTGACTTACTTCATTCTGTATGACAGTCTCTAGATCCATCGATGTCTCTACAAATGACCCAGTTTCATTCCTTTTTATGGCCGAGTAATATTCCATTTTATATATGTACCACATCTTTATCCATTCATCTGTCTGTGGGCATTTAGGTTGCTTCCATTACCTGGCTATTGTAAATAGTGCTGCAATGAACATTGTGGTGAATGTGCCTTTTTGATTTATGGTTTTCTCTGGGTATATGCCCAGAAGTGCGATTGCTGCATCAGATGGTAATTCTATTTCTAGTTTTTTTTTTAACGAAACTCCATACTGTTCTCCATAGTGACTGTATCAATTTACATTCCCACCAATAGTGGAAGAGGGCTCCTTTTGTCCACACCCTCCCCAGAATTTGTTGTTTGTAGATTTTCTGATGATGCCGATTCTAACAGGTGTGAGGTGATACCTCATTGTAGTTTTGATTTGCATTTCTCTAATAATTAGTGCTGTTGAGCAGCTTTTCATGTGCGTCTTGGCCATCTCTGTGTCTTCTTTGAAGAAACGTCTCTTTAGATCTTCTGCCCATTTTTGTATTGGGTTGTTTGTTTTTTTAATATTAAGCTGCATGAGCTGTTTATATATATTGGAGAATAAACCTTTGTCCATTGATTCGTTTGCAACGATTTTCGCCCATTCTGAGGGATGCCTTTATGCATTCCCGTTTTTTTAACAAAAAAGGAAAGAAAGAAAAAGAAGCAGAACACTAATGTGTGTAAAATATGCCTTTGGAAACGGTCGTTTTGAAATATGGACGTCCTTTGAATTTTTTGGTCGATATGTGACCCCAGGATTTGTTTTCAGGGCAGTTGTTATTTACAGGCCTGCAATGATTTTGAATATCAACTGACCATTAGCGCTGGGTTTAAAGCTGCTGTTGTGTGAAACGGCCACAAGGTGGCAGCAGTTCTCCCTTACCAAATCTGGTTACTAGGGCAACAGAGCCTCAATGGAAGTTGTGTTCTACATTGGAATTTAGAATGGAATGTGCCAGGAGAAAGCCCCTCACGTTTGTCTCACTACTTCTTGTTCGTGTTTTTAATTTAATTTTTTTATTTTTTATTACAGCAAGTTTGATTACAATGTTTGGCTTGTTGTAGGTGTGGAAGATGTGGTTCTTTTACACATATACAGATGTCTGTTCTTCCTGGGATCCTTTTCCCATGTACGTTATGACAGAATGTTGAGTAGTCTTCTCTTGGTATTCCGTAGGTCTTTGGTGATTATATATGTCACCTGTGTTTGTATATGTCTGTTTACCTCGATATCGTAATGAAACCAATCCTCACACCTTTCCATTGGTGAACCATAAGTTTGTTTAATGAATCTGTGATTGCCCTTCTCGGTGGAAATATCTGCCCTGGTATCCATTTTTGGTAACACCTAGAAGTGATATGATACGATATGTGTCTTTCACTTTCTGACTTACTACAATTCACGTGATTACCACTAGACTCATCTACGGTGCTGCAAATGGCATTGTGTCCTTTTTTTCCTTGGCTTCTATTCTGCATTAGCGAGGTCCATTTTCAACAATGTGATTCCCTGAGGTTTGTGGATTAGCTGACCTGGGCAGCCTTACCCTGCCGGCCCGCCCTCCCCAGGTGTGCATGGTTGAGGTCAATATAAACAGCGTTCCAGGCAGCAATAGCCCCTGAAACTGTGCCTGACTCCATATTCTCTGCCTCGTCAGCAGTCTCGGGGCTGTGCTGGTAGGAGGGAGTGAGGGGCCACGGCTTTGTGGGTGGCCCATTGTGAGTGGGGCTCTTCTGGCCTTTCTGCAGGAGTTGCCAGGCTGCCACCTGTAAAGAAGAGGATGTGGTCACACATACATTCCGCTGGAATTTCTCTCCGGACAGAGGTGAGGAAGGAAAAAAGCCCTGGGTGCCGGGACAGGAGGGGTATATCAGGCAGGGCAATGGAAAACTTCCGGAAGAGCGCCTGGGGAGAGGACCACCCTGTCTGGCCTGCAGGCACCAAGTTGGCCTGGGTGCTGTCGCTGGTGTGGCTCCGCGGCCGTTCCTCTAGGCTTTCAAGCCCTTGTACATATTCAGGTGTTTTACCTGGGAAGGGTGGGAACAGTTCAGCAGCAGCTGGCCTGGGGCTCAGCTCACGTTTACTCACAGATGCCTCGGCACGGTCCCCCAGCTTTGCAATGAGGACGCTCCTTGCGTGGGGGGTGGCTTGCTGGCTGTATGGGAGATGATTCCCCACCTCTGACCAATTTCAGAATTGTTTACCGCTGGAGCAAGTGCCCTGATAGGGTTTTCCTCTGTATAACTGGTGGGTTCATGTTTTTTTTTCTTTTATGGTTCAAGTTAGATTTTATTCCTCTTTTATGTATTTATAGATATAAGCATGGAAATAATTCTTTCCTATAAATACATCAGTGTGAAAGGAAGAACTTTTTCCTCTTTTATTTTTAAATTTTATTTTTTAAAATTTTGAAATTTAATTTAATTTATTTTTTATACAGCAGGTTATTATTAGTTATGTATCTTATGCATATACATGTATAGAGGGCAATCCCAATCTCCCAACTCATCCCACCACCACCACCCCATGGCTTCCCACACTTGGTGTCCATACGTTGGTTCTCTACCTCTGTGTCTCTATTTCTTCCCTGCAAACCAGTTCATCTGGACCATTTTTTAGGTTCCACATATATGCATTAATATACAATATTTGTTTTCCTCTTTCTGACTTACTTCATTCTGTATGACAGTCTCTAGATCCATCGATGTCTCTACAAATGACCCAGTTTCATTCCTTTTTATGGCCGAGTAATATTCCATTTTATATATGTACCACATCTTTATCCATTCATCTGTCTGTGGGCATTTAGGTTGCTTCCATTACCTGGCTATTGTAAATAGTGCTGCAATGAACATTGTGGTGAATGTGCCTTTTTGATTTATGGTTTTCTCTGGGTATATGCCTAGAAGTGGGATTGCTGCATCAGATGGTAATTCTATTTCTAGTTTTTTTAAGGAAACTCCATACTGTTCTCCATAGTGACTGTATCAATTTACATTCCCACCAATAGTGGAAGAGGGCTCCTTTTGTCCACACCCTCCCCAGAATTTGTTGTTTGTAGATTTTCTGATGATGCCGATTCTAACAGGTGTGAGGTGATACCTCATTGTAGTTTTGATTTGCATTTCTCTAATAATTAGCGCTGTTGAGCAGCTTTTCATGTGCGTCTTGGCCATCTCTGTGTCTTCTTTGAAGAAACGTCTCTTTAGATCTTCTGCCCATTTTTGTATTGGGTTGTTTGTTTTTTTAATATTAAGCTGCATGAGCTGTTTATATATATTGGAGAATAAACCTTTGTCCATTGATTCGTTTGCAACGATTTTCGCCCATTCTGAGGGATGCCTTTATGCATTCCCGTTTTTTTAACAAAAAAGGAAAGAAAGAAAAAGAAGCAGAACACTAATGTGTGTAAAATATGCCTTTGGAAACGGTCGTTTTGAAATATGGACGTCCTTTGAATTTTTTGGTCGATATGTGACCCCAGGATTTGTTTTCAGGGCAGGTGTTATTTACAGGCCTGCAATGATTTTGAATATCAACTGACCATTAGCGCTGGGATTAAAGCTGCTGTTGTGTGAAACGGCCACAAGGTGGCAGCAGTTCTCCCTTACCAAATCTGGTTACTAGGGCAACAGAGCCTCAATGGAAGTTGTGTTCTACATTGGAATTTAGAATGGAATGTGCCAGGAGAAAGCCCCTCACGTTTGTCTCACTACTTCTTGTTCGTGTTTTTAATTTAATTTTTTTATTTTTTATTACAGCAAGTTTGATTACAATGTTTGGCTTGTTGTAGGTGTGGAAGATGTGGTTCTTTTACACATATACAGATGTCTGTTCTTCCTGGGATCCTTTTCCCATGTACGTTATGACAGAATGTTGAGTAGTCTTCTCTTGGTATTCCGTAGGTCTTTGGTGATTATATATGTCACCTGTGTTTGTATATGTCTGTTTACCTCGATATCGTAATGAAACCAATCCTCACACCTTTCCATTGGTGAACCATAAGTTTGTTTAATGAATCTGTGATTGCCCTTCTCGGTGGAAATATCTGCCCTGGTATCCATTTTTGGTAACACCTAGAAGTGATATGATACGATATGTGTCTTTCACTTTCTGACTTACTACAATTCACGTGATTACCTCTAGACTCATCTACGGTGCTGCAAATGGCATTGTGTCCTTTTTTTCCTTGGCTTCTATTCTGCCTTAGCGAGGTCCATTTTCAACAATGTGATTCCCTGAGGGTTGTGGATTAGCTGACCTGGGCAGCCTTTCCCTGCCGGCCGGCCCTCCTCAGGTGTGCCTGGTTGAGGTCAATATAAACAGCGCTCCAGGCAGCAATAGCCCCTGAAGCTGTGCCTGACTCCATATTCTCTGCCTCATCAGCAGTCTCGGGGCTGTGCTGGTAGGAGGGAGTGAGGGGCCACGGCTTTGTGGGTGGCCCGTTGTGAGTGGGGCTCTTCTGGCCTTTCTGCAGGAGTTGCCAGGCTGCCACCTTTAAAAAGAGGATGTGGTCACCCATACCTTCCGCTGGAATTTCTCTCCGGACAGAGGTAAGGAAGGAAAAATGCACTGGGGGCCGGGACAGAAGGGGTATCTCAGGCAGGGCAATGGAAAACTTCCGGAAGAGCGCCTGGGGACAGGACCACCCTGTCTGGCCTGCAGGCACCAAGTTGGCCTGCGTGCTGTCGCTGGTGTGGCTCCGCGGCCGTTCCTCTAGGCTTTCAAGCCCTTGTACATATTCAGGTGTTTTACCTGGGAAGGGTGGGAACAGTTCAGCAGCTGCTGGCCTGGGGCTCAGCTCACGTTTACTCACAGATGCCTCGGCACGGTCCCCCAGCTTTGCAATGAGGACGCTCCTTGCGTGGGGGCTGGCTTGCTGGCTCTATGGGAGATGATTCCCCACCTCTGACCAATTTCAGAATTGTTTACCGCTGGAGCAAGTGCCCTGATAGGGTTTTCCTCTGTATAACTGGTGGGTTCATGTTTTTTTTACTTTTATGGTTCAAGTTAGATTTTATTCCTCTTTTATGTATTTATAGATATAAGCATGGAAATAATTCTTTCCTATAAATACATCAGTGTGAAAGGAAGAACTTTTTCCTGTTTTATTTTTAAAATTTATTTTTTAATATTTTGAAATTTAATTTTATTTATTTTTTATACAGCAGGTTATTATTAGTTATGTATCTTATGCATATACATGTATAGAGGGCAATCCCAATCTCCCAACTCATCCCACACCACCACACCATGGCTTCCCACACTTGGTGTCCATTCGTTGGTTCTCTACCTCTGTGTCTCTATTTCTTCCCTGCAAACCAGTTCATCTGGACCATTTTTTAGGTTCCACATATATGCATTTATATACAATATTTGTTTTCCTCTTTCTGACTTACTTCATTCTGTATGACAGTCTCTAGATCCATCGATGTCTCTACAAATGACCCAGTTTCATTCCTTTTTATGGCCGAGTAATATTCCATTTTATATATGTACCACATCTTTATCCATTCATCTGTCTGTGGGCATTTAGGTTGCTTCCATTACCTGGCTATTGTAAATAGTGCTGCAATGAACATTGTGGTGAATGTGCCTTTTTGATTTATGGTTTTCTCTGGGTATATGCCCAGAAGTGGGATTGCTGCATCAGATGGTAATTCTATTTCTAGATTTTTTAAGGAAACTCCATACTGTTCTCCATAGTTACTGTATCAATTTACATTCCCACCAATAGTGGAAGAGGGCTCCTTTTGTCCACACCCTCCCCAGAATTTGTTGTTTGTAGATTTTCTGATGATACCGATTCTAACAGGTGTGAGGTGATACGTCATTGTAGTTTTGATTTGCATTTCTCTAATAATTAGTGCTGTTGAGCAGCTTTTCATGTGCGTCTTGGCCATCTCTGTGTCTTCTTTGAAGAAACGTCTCTTTAGATCTTCTGCCCATTTTTGTATTGGGTTGTTTGTTTTTTTTTAATATTAAGCTGCATGAGGTGTTTATATATATTGGAGAATAAACCTTTGTCCATTGATTCGTTTGCAACGATTTTCGCCCATTCTGAGGGATGCCTTTTTCCATTCCCGTTTTTTTAACAAAAAAGGAAAGAAAGAAAAAGAAGCAGAACACTAATGTGTGTAAAATATGCCTTTTGAAACGGTCGTTTTGAAATATGGACGTCCTTTGAATTTTTTGGTCGATATGTGTCCCCAGGAATTGTTTTCAGAGCAGGTGTCATTTACAGGCCTGCAATGATTTTGAATATCAACTGACCATTAGCGCTGGGATTAAAGCTGCTGTTGTGTGAAACGGCCACAAGGTGGCAGCAGTTCTCCCTTACCAAATCTGGTTACTAGGGCAACAGAGCCTCAATGGAAGTTGTGTTCTACATTGGAATTTAGAATGGAATGTGCCAGGAGAAAGCCCCTCAAGTTTGTCTCACTACTTCTTGTTCGTGTTTTTAATTTAATTTTTTTATTTTTTATTACAGCAAGTTTGATTACAATGTTTGGCTTGTTGTAGGTGTGGAAGATGTGGTTCTTTTACACATATACAGATGTCTGTTCTTCCTGGGATCCTTTTCCCATGTACGTTATGACAGAATGTTGAGTAGTCTTCTCTTGGTATTCTGTAGGTCTTTGGTGATTATATATGTCACCTGTGTTTGTATATGTCTGTTAACCCCGATATCATAATGAGACCAATCCTCACACCTTTCCATTGGTGAACCATAAGTTTGTTTAATGAATCTGTGATTGCCCTTCTCCGTGGAAATATCTGCCCTGGTATCCATTTTTAGGTAACACCTAGAAGTGATATGATACGATATGTGTCTTTCACTTTCTGACTTACTACAATTCACGTGATTACCTCTAGACTCATCTACGGTGCTGCAAATGGCATTGTGTCCTTTTTTTCTTGGCTTCTATTCTGCCTTAGCGAGGTCCATTTTCAACAATGTGATTCCCTGAGGGTTGTGGATTAGCTGACCTGGGCAGCCTTACCCTGCCGGCCGGCCCTCCTCAGGTGTGCCTGGTTGAGGTCAATATAAAATGCGCTCCAGGCAGCAATAGCCCCTGAAGCTGTGCCTGACTCCATATTCTCTGCCCCGTCAGCTGTCTCGGGGCTGTGCTGGTGGGAGGGCGTGAGGGGCCACGGCTTTGTGGGTGGCCCGGTGTGAGTGGGTCTCTGCAGGCCTTTCTGCAGGAGTTGCCAGGCTGCCACCTGTAAAGAAGAGGATGTGGTCACCCATACCTTCCGCTGGAATTTCTCTCCGGACAGAGGTGAGGAAGGAAAAAAGCCCTGGGGGCCGGGACAGGAGGGGTATCTCAGGCAGGGCAATGGAAAACTTCCGGAAGAGCACCTGGGGACAGGACCACCCTGTCTGGCCTGCAGGCACCAAGTTGGCCTGCGTGTTGTCGCTGGTGTGGCTCCGCGGCCGTTCCTCTAGGCTTTCAAGCCCTTGTACATATTCAGGTGTTTTACCTGGGAAGGGTGGGAACAGTTCAGCAGCAGCTGGCCTGGGGCTCAGCTCACCTTTACTCACAGATGCCTCGGCACGGTCCCCCAGCTTTGCAATGAGGACGCTCCTTGCGTGGGGGGTGGCTTGCTGGCTGTATGGGAGATGATTCCCCACCTCTGACCAATTTCAGAATTGTTTACCGCTGGAGCAAGTGCCCTGATAGGGTTTTCCTCTGTATAACTGGTGGGTTCATGTTTTTTTTTCTTTTATGGTTCAAGTTAGATTTTATTCCTCTTTTATGTATTTATAGATATAAGCATGGAAATAATTCTTTCCT
Organism: Mesoplodon bidens; assembly: GCF_964165515.1. Classification (NCBI taxonomy): domain Eukaryota; kingdom Metazoa; phylum Chordata; class Mammalia; order Artiodactyla; family Ziphiidae; genus Mesoplodon; species Mesoplodon bidens. The sequence goes on from NW_027671510.1 coordinate 53,825, forward strand.
ATAAATACATCAGTGTGAAAGGAAGAACTTTTTCCTCTTTTATTTTTAAATTTTATTTTTTAAAATTTTGAAATTTAATTTAATTTATTTTTTATACAGCAAGTTATTATTAGTTATGTATCTTATGCATATACATGTATAGAGGGCAATCCCAATCTCCCAACTCATCCCACCAC
>NW_027671509.1:0-51619 GCF_964165515.1 Mesoplodon bidens
AGACCCCATGTATACAGTACAGGTCATATCTGTCAGTGCTGGTGTGATTGCTTAAACAAGGCCAAAAGCAGATAAGAATCAGAGAGCTATTTATTGTATTGGATAACATTACCATAAGCCATAGCATTGGTCAATTCCTGTAGCCCACACCCAAGGACTCAAAGTGGAACCTGACTGTTAGCCTGTACACTTCTCCTGCACAGCTCGGTTAGAGACAGGCTGTGCTCAGTCTGGGCTCCCTCTTCATAACGAAGTGTCCCACTTATGGAACAGCTCCCTAGAGTATGGACAGCCCCTGACTCAGTGGGCATACATACATTGTATAGAAAACAAAGACTTGGAGAAAAATATGATACGATTGATAGTGGCTATATCTAAATGGTAGGATTTCAGTTTTGTCAAATCTTGTGTATTTGATTTTCTTTAAGACAAGTGATTAGTGAATAAATATAGCATATTTTGTCTAGGATTGAATTCAGTCCTTTAATAGAGGTTGCTGTTAACCAAGTTTAGAATATCATACAACAGAAGTCATGATAAATGCAGTTGCTGGAATTGTGGATGCTGGAGAAAGAGTGATCTGGGAAAAATCAAGAGACAGTGGCAATTTAGCAGAAGCTCAAAAGAGGCAGGATGGGTCATGGGTCTGTGTCATTGAAACAGAGCATGCATTTTAGTGTTTACCATTTTTTAGATCGACCCTTCCCTTCTGATGAGGCTCCCCTTAGCTAGAAAGCCAAAGGTCTGTTTTCATTTCCTTCCTCTTGTCCTTTACCTTCCTTCGTCCCCCAAAGAGGATGGCCCAACACCAGCTCAGCCCACACTTACTAACCTCCCACATCCATACACACCACCCCATGTCCTTATCGAGAAGAAAGCCCCTGAGTAATTGCTGAGCAGCATCACCAGTGTCCTGACAGTTACTCTGTGTCCCTCCAGCTCTCCCTGATGATGTGGCGGTTGACATGCACCGTGATAGGATAGAAGAAAAGCCTCCGGGGATCATCAAGGTAAGCTGGATTTTTTCTGGTCTGAGATAGAAATATTGCTTTATTTATCTTTCAATAGATTTAAGTTATGAATATTTGAGGGTATTCCTTCCAGATACATACAATTCCCTTGGTTGGGAGAATGTGGAGTGAGAGTCTATAACCAACTCATGGTGCCTGATTCCAGAGGACATTACAATTGACAGCATCCATTACAGCCTGCAGAGTACGGAGCTCTCTCTCCTGGAGCGATTTTTCCTCTAGGAAAAGAATTCTGTAATTTCCCACCTAAATGAACTTGGAAGTACCATCCTCCCAGCAAAGTTCTTGGCTTTCAGCCTGAGTAGGTTTGCTCTGATAACCCTTGCTGGGTTCCCTGGACCACTGTTTCTTATCAGGTTTTCTACTGTCAGCAAATGAACAAAAGACCTGAGCATCACTGTGATCTTATTCTCATAGTGTTTTCTCTTCTGTAGTTGCAGGTGGCCTTCACAGAACGTGAAAACGGTATGTATTCTGGAATCAGTCACTTGGGGAGGAAGAACTTTGAAGATGAGAAAGTGGGACATTCTTGCTGGTTTTATTGTAGAGGGCAAACTGATTCCAAATTTGTGCTGGGAATGAGAGTAGGGGACCTGGTGATAGAAAGAGATTTACAAGTAATGTGACCAATTACTATAGTCCCAGGAAGAAGCTGTATTACGGTTAGGTGGTGTAAGTTTTTGTGCATGAGACACGGTGTGTCTGTATGTGAAATGACTGGTATAATTCTGTGTGTATGTGAACATTTTGTGTTGTGTTTCCCTTGATTTATGTTCCCATAAACATCACTGTTACTGGTGCCAACTTTCTTAAAAATATTCCCATCAACTCTGCATCATGAATAAGTATGGATATAAAAGTAAATAAACTGTACACTTTCAGGGTGTGCATTGATTTTATACCGAGAGAGCCTCATTTCACCTGGAAAACAAATCCTATCACCACCCAGGCAAATGTTTACTGGATACTTTTTTTTTTCTTTTGGCTGTGTTGTGTCTTCGTTGCACTGCGTGGGCTTCTCATTTCGGTGGCTACTGTTGTTCCAGACCACGGGCTCTAGGTGCATGGGCTTCAAAAGTTGTGTCACGTGGGCTCAGTAGTTGTGATTTTCAGGGTCTAGAGCACAAGCTTAGTAGTTGTGGTGCACGGGTTTAGTTGCTACATGGCTGGATTCTTAGTGAAGAAAACTGGGTTTCAGCATGCCTACTACTGGGCCAATTACAACTTCATTTAATAAGAAATCTCATCTCTTAGTACGTCTCATAGCATTCTGAATGGTTATGATACATCTCTCTGCCACTTCCCTCATTCTAACTGTTTCCTATTAGAGCCTCGGGATGAGTCCTCCCCCCTTACCTGAAGCAGCTAGTGCTAGGCAGGCCTCCTTCTTTTTGCAGGGAGCCCATGCTTGTACCGACATGCCACACCCAGTTCTGGAGGAATCCGAGAAAGAAGGAGCCTCCAGGAGTAGATGGAGGAAATTCACTCCACCTTTCTCCTTTGAGGCTAATCTTCACTATCGGATTCTGTGCTAAGGAAACGAAATGTCCTTCTCCTGTAGAAAGTCTGTCTTCCATCACTTGTGCCGGCCGTGTTTCTGTGTGCTGGGCAAGAAACACTGCATACAGTGAAGACAGAACCAAGAGATCTACCCCAGGGATTGAGCTCTGGGTGGGCACTGGCTCCCTTCCCAGGAGGGCGGACAGGAGGTTGTGCTTTGCAAGGTGGGACAGAGAAATCAAGCAGTGTGACAAGAGGATCTCCACTCATGTTGCTGTGCAAACTGCCAGATTATGTAGGTTCTTGGTATTTTCTGAAGGCTTTTGGAAGCAAACAAGTCTGGGAGTAAAGTCAATTAAAACATGGAAAGTTATACTTAAAAAATTTTTTTCGATAGTGAGTCCTTTGAGAAATACATACTTTAATAGAATATGATTGCCGTATATGTGTCAATATTTTCCCCACCAAAGAAAATACTGAAAATGCTTGATTGTAAAATGTCACTTGTTTACCCAAGAGACTGTGTATGAGTAAAGTTTTTCTAGAAATCCTCAATCCCTAGGTCGTAGTTTCCTGATGGTGCTGAGGGGAACCCTGGTGTGCAATTCAGTGCCTGCTACTCACAGGGAGGCTCTTAAGAACTCAGAGACCCGCCCAGTGGACCCCACGTGTGAGGACAGGATTGGCGCCTCGGGCTGCACTTGAAGAGGGAAATGCTTTAGAGAAGTGGAAGGAGATACATTAAGGACACCTGAGTCATGGGGAGTCAGGTGTGGTTGGTTTAGAGATCAAGGAAAAGTGTACACCTGAGCACAGCCTGGGCCACACTTAGGATGCTATTGGCACTTCTGCTTGGATGGGGAAGAGAAAGGACAGCCCCCTCTTGCTGGAGTGAACTCTGGAGAGATGTCTTCTTTAAAGCCTGGGGAGAGGAGCTTCTCTCCCATTATCTCCTGATACCTGTGTATATTCGAGACCCTTCCTGCTTCCTTCTTTCCCTCTCCTTATTTTTCTTCTTTTTTCCCCTTTTTTCACTTTGTATTTATTTTACATATGTGTATTTTATTGTTGTAAAAGGACACATACGATGAAATCCAACTTCTTAACAAGTTTTGAAATGTCCAGGCAGTCCTGTTGACTACATGTACCTTGTTGTACAGCATGTGTCTAGAACTTTTCCATTTTGAAATAACACATTCTAACCATTGAACAGAGACTCCCCATGTCAACCTCCTGCCAGCTCTTGGAACCACCCTTCTACCCTCTGCTTCTAGGAGTTTTCTTTCAGTTTTTGACCTTATGTGACTGGCTTATATCGCTCTTACAAATGTCCTCCAAGTTCTTTCGTGTTGCTGCAAATGGCAGGATTTCCTTCTTTTTCATAGACTGAATGACATTCCACTGTATGTATACACAACATTTTCTTTATTAATTCATCTTCCCATGGACACTAGGCAGTTTTCCTATGTTGTGTATTGTGTATAATGCTGCCATGGACATGAGATTGTAGATATCTCTTGGACATTCTTGTTTTATCTCCTTTGTATATAAACCTAAATGAGTGATTGCTGGATTTTATGAGAGTTCTCTTAATAATTTTTAGGGGACCTCCATTCTGTTTTCCATAATGGCTACACGATTTTACATTACTACATGGTACAAAACAGGGTACAGAAGTTCCACTTCTTCACATCTTTCCCAGCATCCATTAATTTTCTTTCTTTTTTTTTTTTTTTTTTTTTTTTGCCGTACATGTGTCTCTCATTGTTGTGGGCTCTCCCGTTGTGGAGCTCAGGCTCCAAACACACAGGCTCAGCGGCCATGGCTCATGGGACAAGCTGATCAGCGGCATGTGGGATCCTCCCAGACCTGGGCACGAACATGTGTCCCCTGCATCGGTGGGGGAATCTCAACCACTGTGCCACCAGGGAAGCCCTAATTATCTTTTTATAATACACATCCTAACAGGTGTGAGTGATATCTCCTTGTGGCTTGATTTCCATTTCCGTGATGCTTAGCGAGGTTGAGCAAATTTTCATATGTAGATTGACCACTTGTATGTCTTTATGGAGAAATGTCTAGTGAAGCTTTTTACCCATTTTTAAACTCAGTTATTTGCCCGCTGTTTTTCTGAAATTGACTTGTAGTAGTTTCTTATATATTCTGGATATTGGTCTCTTATTCAGATACAAGGTTTACACGTTTTTCCTCCCATCCTATAGGTTGCCTTTTCATTCTGTTGATTGTTGAAGAGACTATCCTTTCTTCACTTGGTAATCTTAGAACCTTGGCAAAGATCAGTTGGCCATATATATGTGCGTTTATTTGGGGTCTCTCTATTATAATTCATTGGTCAATCTCACTGTCTTGATGCCAGTAGCAGACTGTTTTGACTACTCTGGCATTGTTATGTGTTTTGAGTTCAAGAGGTGTTAATCTCCATCATTGCTCTTTGCTCTCAAGATTCTTTTATCTACTTGGGGGTTTCCATATGTATTTTAGGATTCTGTCCACTTCTATAATAATGACATGGAATTTTGTGGGTTGTTGTGATATATGTGTACATCCCTTTATGTAGTATAGAAATTCCAACAGTATTTAATACTCCAGTCTATGAACATGGTATGTCATTCCAATTACTTGTCTCTTCCTTAATTTTTTTCAGTAATATCCTGTAGTTTTCAGTATACAAATTTTTCACCTCCTACGGGGCCTTTTCCACTGCCTTCCTCAGGTCTTCTAAAGTCAGGATTGAGAAGGATGGACTCATGGAGAGAGTGAAATCCCTCCCTCCCCCTGCACGTACTCTCTGGTTATATCTAATACAGGTGTACTGGGCCATGCCCTTCACCTCTGTCTACAAGTGGGCCCCTTGCTGGGAATTCCTCTTGGATCTGAGTGTTGACTGTACTATTTTAGTGTCCCCCAGGATTCTCCCAATGCCTGGCGTGGGTCCAAGAGCCCAAGATATACCTACATACGTATGATCAAGCCAGTCCATCAAATTTTCTGCAGTAAAGAATAACCATGGGAAGGGTGGCTGGTTGCCTCTTTCTCATCTTTGGATTTCTTAGAGCTGAGCTTTCCAGTGTGGTAGCCACTAACCAAATGTGTCTATTTATAATTAATTTAGTTCAAACAAGACTTAACTCATTCTATTAAAAAACGCAAAAAACACACAATTCCTTGGTCACACTAGCCATGTATGAAGTGTGTCTGTACCATCTGGAATTTCAGGTTGGTAAGGTTGACGGTGAAAGCTATAAATGGGTTTATAGAAGTGAGGGGTCGAAAGGTGATTTTCTCAGCATCTCTCCCTCATTTGAAATTTTCAACTGTGATCAATATCTTATTGAAGGACTCTGTCTGCACAGAGCACAGGGGAGGTCTGAGAACCTGGAGGGAAGACCAGGGTGATGCCTTGTGAGCCAGCAAGTCGAGTAGGAGAAATGGGTGGGTCAACTTGTATAATAACTTTATGCTCATGGTTGTGTTTGTACAGAATGGATCTTGGAGAGCATACATAGCACTGATGCTGATGACGATTCACATAGCGAACAACTCTCAGGTAGGATCTAAAGGGAGACAATTCCTAGAACACTAGGGTTCCACCCGGTTCTTTAGAAACTAAGGAAGGTGAATATGAAATCAGGAAGAAGGAAATATGTGTAGGATTCTGATTTGCTCTTTCCAAATTTTAATGATATAATAGAGTTATTGTGTCCATGTCCTTTGACTGTACTGTGCTTATAGTCATCTTTTCTTGCTTTGCCATTCAGAAATTTTCTTTCTCACAAGATTACTCTTTCATTGCTTTTTCACTGCCAAAGATGAAAGGTTCGTTTCTGTTTTGTACCTGCAGAGTATTTTGCACCAGGATTTTGGTTTCCTTTTCACATTCACGTATGATGGCCATATCCTAGTGGGAACAAAACTCTCATAGTCACTTGACACTAGAGAACAAGTTCTTACAGTGAGTGTCAGGTGGTGGATGAGACTTGAACTCTCTCCGTCAACACTTTCAGGACTTGTAGCTTCATGTTACTTTTGTCCTCACTGTTTATTCCTCATGGAAAGCGCTCTCCCAGAGGTGTATGAGTCACAGAACACATACTTTGGGATCAATGCATGTGCTCAGTCTCCTCATTTCAGCCTCAGCACCTCCCAACGCTGATGTGCAGACATGCTTCCATTTGAGAGGGCTCCACGTCCAGCTGATCCTAAAGACCCTTCATGCCTGGCAGGAATTCTAGAGGACTCTGTGAAGTGGCTGCTGGGCTCGCTTCACACACTGGCTCTCACAGACCTGCTAACCTGGTCTCCTGGAATTCACCAGGCCCAGGAAAGAGACTCAGGCAGCAGGACCCAGGGTCACTGCTCTTCTTACAACACACTGCTCCATCCGGACAGCCCTGCCCCTGCTCCCCACACCCCAGTCCTGCCTACCCACTCACCTTACCTCAGGCCTGCCTTGGTCTTATCCTTCCCAGTTCTTCCAAGTCTGGGGTAAACCCTGGCAGGTGCTGTGTGTTTATGAGGCTTCCCCTGCTGTAGAACTTTTCTTTCAGTATTCCACACTAAGGGAATTAGGACAAGTTACTTTTAACACTAATATTGCTTTAATCCTCTCTAAGGGGCTAAGAGACTTACAGAGTTGTTTTGAAGTATCTAAGGTTAGCTCAGGCACAGGACCCTTACTTGTTTTGTGAAGTTGGTTGCATATCTAGGCTATTGTGGAGAATGCTGCAATGAACCTAAGTTCATCTCATTGTGATACTGATTTAATTTCCTTTGGATATATACCCAGAACTGTGATTGCTGAATCATATGATATTTCTGTTTATAAATTTATAAGGAACCCCCGTACTCTTTTTCATAAGAGCTGCACCATTTTACATTCACACCAGCAGTGTACAAAGTTTCCAATTCCCTACATCTTAGCCTTAAGCTGTTAATTTTTTTCTTTATAATACACAGCCTAGCAAGTGTGAGGTGTTCATTTGCATTGCCCTGATGATTAGTGAGGTTGTGAAATTTTTCCTATATTTGTTAGCCATTTGTATGTCTTTTTCAGGAAATATCTTATTTAAGTCTTTGCACATTTCTTAACCCATTTATTTACCCTTTTTAATTTTTTAACTTAGTTTTCATTTGATTTGTATTGTTTTTCTTATATGTTTTGGACATTTGCTCCTTTTCTATTATATGTTTATAATCTTTCTGTAAGTTATATTTTCATCCTATTGACTGTTGAAAAAACTATACTTTCCCTATTTGTTGTCTTAGAAGCTTGGTGAATTTCATTTGGCCATGTATCTATGAGTTTTCCTGGTGGTTATTTATTCTGGTCTTTAGGCCTATGTATCTGTTTCTATGTCCGTACTGTACAGTTTTGATTCCTGTGGCTTTGTAATGTGTTTTGATGTCAGGAAGTGGGAAGCCTCCATCTATGTTCTTTGGTCTCAGGATTGTTTTGTCTGTTTGGAGTCCTTAGTGATTCCATATGTATTTTAGGATCTTTTTTTTTTTCTATTTCTTTGAAAATGACATTGGGATTTTGATAGGTATTACAATGAATTTATATTTACCTTTGGGTAGTGTAGAAATGTCAACTATAATAAGTCTCCAGTCTATTAATATGATATGTCATTTCAATGATTTGTTCCTTGTTTAATTCTTTCAGCAGTGGTTTGTAGTTTTCAGTGTACAGGCCATTTACCTTCTGAGGGCATTTTGTCCCTTCCTTTCCTGGATTTTTCAGAGGCAGTGGTGAGAAGGATGGCCTCATGAAGTGAGTGAATGTCCCTCCCTCCCTTCTGCACCTGCTCGCTGATTATGTCTAGCACAGGTGCACTGGGCCATGCTCATTACCTCTCCCCTCAAGTGGAACACCTGTCGGGAATTCCTCTAGGATCTCGGTGTTGACATAACTGTTTCAGTGTCCCCAGGGTCTCATGAGTGCCTGGCAGGTATGCATGAGCCTAGGAAACACCTACAAATGAATCATCAAATCTGGCCAGCAAACTGCCTTGCAGAAGGTGTTGGGCTGCACCTCTCACGCCTGCAAGCCCTGTACTTGCTCAGCCTCAGGGCTAAGGAAAGAGCCCGGAGTCAGGGACAGAGACATTCATGGTTTAATAAATGGGAGATCTTTCACGTCAGAAGCAAAGTGGTCCTGGAGAGACATCCCACTGTAGATAGCCGATGGCAGGCAGAACGAAGCAGCAGCAGTAGCAGCATGCTTCTCTCTGGGCGGAATAGGCAGGCTACCAGTTAAAGGGGGAGTTGACAGCAGATGGGCTCATCGGTTACCAGGGAAACCAGCAGAGGGACGCATCCCTCTTACCCCTTGGGCTAAGTACTTCACGGGGCAGAGGTTTTACCTTCGTTAAACCATCAGCAAATAGTCATCTTTAATTGATACAACATACAGAAATGAATAAACAGGGGAGTGGTGGTAACATTCTCCATATATTATATATATATATATACATATATATGGAGAGAGAGAGAGAGAGGGATGTGTATTACAGTGTGGTAGCCACTAGCTAGTTGTGCCTGTTATAATTTATTTAATTCAATCAATGATTATCTTAGTGTATTAAAATAAAACAAAATAAAATATCCAATTACTCAGTCACATTAGTCACATTTTAAATGTATCCATAAGACTGGTAAATTCATGTTCGTGTTTCTACAGAATCGACTTTGGATAGCATTTGTGGCCGTGATAAGGAAAAGGATACAGGTAGGAACAACACTTACGTAGGATCTAATGGCAGAGGGTTCCTGGAACTTTAGGGTTATATCTCCTGCTTTGGAGACTGAGGAAGGTGGATATGAAATCAGAAAGAAGAATGAAATATGTGTAGAGTTCTGACTTGTTTTTTTCACATTTTAATGATACAATAGAGAGAAATTGTGTCCTTAGACGTGACTGTGCTCTATAATCACCTTTTCTTGATTTGCTCATCAAAACTGATCTTTTGCACATGAGCTGCTCTTTCTTGTGCTTGTCACTGCCTAATATGGAAGTTTGTTTTCTGGTTAGCACATCTAGGATATTGTGCACAGGAGAGTTTGTTTTCTTTTGCATATTGACCTATGATGGACAGAACCTGTGCGTCAAAACTCTCATGGGCCCTTGAAACTTGAGACCAAGTTCTTCTAGAAAGGGTGAGGTGGTGGATGAGAAGTGAACTGTCTCCCTCTGCACTTTCAGGACTTGTGGCTTCACCTCATGTTTTGTCCTCACTGTTTGTTCCTCTTGTAAAGGACAGTCCCAGAGATGGATGAGTCACAGAACACGTCCTCTGGGATCACTGCATGTGCTCAGTCTCCTTGACCTCATCTCAGCCTCTGCACTTCCCCAAGGCTGATGTGCTGACATGCTTCCATTTGAGAGGGGTCCACGTCCAGCTGCCCCTAGAGACCCTCAATGGGCGGCAGAAATTCTAGAGGGCTGTGTGAAGGGGCTGCTGGGCATCTTGACACACTTGCTTTCACAGCCCTGCTGACCTGGTCTCCTGGAGTTGACCAGGCCCAGGACAGAGACTCAGGGCAGCACGACGCAGGGTCACTGCTCTCCTTACAACACATTTCTCCGTCCAGACAGCCCTGCCCCTGCTCCCCACACCCCAGTCCTGCCTACCCTCTGACCTTTCCTCAGGCCTGCCTTGCTCTTATCCTTCCCAGTTCTTCCAAGGCTGGGGTAAAGCCTGGCCGGTGCTGTGTCTTTATGAGGATTCCCCTGCTGTAGAACTTTTGTTTCAGTATTCCAGACTAAGGGAATTGGGACAAGTTACTTATAACTCAAATATTGTTTTCATCCCCTCTAAGGGGCTAAGAGACTTACGGAGTTTTTTTGAAGTACCTAAGGTTAGCTCAGGCACAGGACCCTTACTTGTTTTCTGAACGTGGTTGCATGTTCTTCCTTCAACACAGCTGTTGCCCAGATTTGGTTAATATTTCTTTTCCTCAGAAGGAGATGGTGCAGAGATAAATGTTCTAAGATCTGGACCTCCTGAGTGGAAAACCCAATCTGAGATCCCAGTGGTGGGTCCCAATGTGGGTGGTCTGGATCCCTGACCTGCACTTACCACTCAGCCAAGTGATCCTCAGTCATGGAGCAAGGGAGTCCCTGCATCCGTATCCTTGGCTGGAAGTCCTAGCATCTCCAAAGGTCCAGTCCTTGCCCATCAGGTGGCCTTAGTGGTCACAGAATCCAGGGCAGCTATGGGTGGACTTATCAGTTGACTTTGGCACAGTCATTAATGTGAAATTCACCTCAGGACCTGCATTCTCCTGGTCAGCTCCCAGATTCTGAGAGGTGTGAGACCCCATGTATACAGTACAGGTCATATCTGTCAGTGCTGGTGTCTTTGCTTAAACAAGGCCAAAAGCAGATAAGAATCAGGGAGCTATTTTATTGTATTGGATAACATTACCATAAGCCTTAGAATTGGTCAATTCCTGTAGCCCAAACCCAAGGACTCAAAGTGGAACCTGACTGTTAGACTGTACACTTCTCCTGCACAGCTGGGTTAGAGACAGGCTGTGCTCAGTCTGGGCTCCTTCTTCATAACGAAGTGTCCCACTTATGGAACAGCTCCCTAGAGTATGGACAGCCGCTGACTCAGTGGGCATACTTACATTATACAGAAACCAAAGACTGGGAGAAAAATATGATACGATTGATAGTGGCTGTATCTAATGGGTAGGACTTCAGTTTTGTCAAATCTTGTGTATTTGATTTTCTTTAAGACAAGTGATTAGTGAATAAAATAGCATATTTTGTCTAGGATGGAATTCAGTCCTTTAAGGAGGTTGCTGTTAATCAAGTATAAAATATTATACAACAGAAGACATGATAAATGCAGTAGCTGGCATTGTGGATGCTGGAGAAAGAGTGATCTGGGAAAAATCAAGAGACAGTGGCAATTTAGCAGAAGCTCAAAAGAGGCAGGAGGGGTCATTGGTCTCTGTCATTGAAACACAGCATTCATTTAAGTGTTTACCATTTTTTAGATCGATCCTTCCCTTCTGATTAGGCTCCCCTTAGCTAAGAAGCCAAAGCTCTGTTTTCATTTCCTTCCTCTTGTCCTTTGCCTTCCTTCTTCCCCAAAGAGGAAGGCCCAACACCAGCTCAGCCCACACTTACTAACCTCCCACATCCATAGACACCCCCCATGTCCTCATCGAGAAGAAAGCCACTGAGTAATTCCTGAGCAGCATCACCAGTGTCCTGACAATTACTCTGTGTCCCTCCAGCTCTCCCTCAGGATGTGGCGGTTGACCTGCACCATGATAGGACAGAAGAAAAGCCTCCGTGGGTCCCCAAGGTAAGCTGGATTTTTTCTGGTCTGAGATAGAAATATTGCTTTATTTCTCTTTCAATAGAATTAAGTTATGAATATTTGAGGGTATTCCTTCCAGATATATACAACTCCCTTGGTTGGGAGAATGTGGAGTGAGAGTCTATTACCAACTCATGGTTCCTAATTCCACAGGACATTAAAATTGACAGCATCCATTACAGCCTGTAGAGTATGGATCTCTCTCTCCTGCAGCGATTTTTCCTCTAGGAAAAGAATTCTGTAATTTGCAACCTAAATGGACTTGGAAGTTCCATCCTCCCAGCAAAGTTCTTGCCTTTCTGCCTGAGTAGGTTTGCTCTGGTAACCCTTGCTGGATTCCCTGGACCACTGTTTCTTATGAGGTTTTCTACTGTCAGCAAATGAACAAAAGACCTGAGCATCACTGTGACCTTATCCTCATAGTGTTTTCTCTTCTGTATTTGCAGGTGGCCTTCCCAGAACGTGAAAACGGTATGTATTGTGGAATCAGTCACTTGGGGAGGAAGAACTTTGAAGATGAGAAAGTGGGACATTCTTGCTGGTTTTCGTGTAGAGGGCAAACTGATTCCAAATTTGTGCTGGGAATGAGAGTAGGGGTCCTGGTGATAGAAAGAGATTTACAAGTAATGTGACCAATTACTATAGTCCCAGGAAGAAGCTGTATTACGGTTAGGTGGTGTAGGTTTGTGTGCATGAGACTGGGTGTGTCTGTATGTGAAATGAGTGGGATGATTCTGTGTGTGTATGTGAACTTTTTGTGTTGTGTTTCCCTTGATTTATGTTCCCCTAAACATCACTGTTACTGGGGCCAACTTTCTAAAAAATATTCCCATCACCACTGCATCATGAATGGGTATGGATATAAAAATAAATATACTGTACACTTTCAGTGTGTGCATTGATTTTATACCAAGTGAGCCTCATTTAACCTGGAAAACAAATCCTATCACCACCCAAGCAAATGTTTACTGGATTTTTTTTCTTTTGGCTGTGTTGGCTCTTCGTTGCAGTGCGCGGGCTTCTCATTTCGGTGGCTTCTCTTGTTCCAGAGCACGGGCTCTATGTGCATGGGCTTCAATAGTTGTGGCACTTGGGCTCAGTAGTTGTGACTTGCAGGCTCTAGAGCACAGGCTTTGTAGTTGTGGTGCACGGACTTAGTTGCTCCATGGCTGGATTCTTAATGAACAAAACTGGGTTTCAGCATGCCTACTACTGGTTCAATTACAACTTCATTTAATAAGAAATCTCATCTCTTAGTAGGTCTCATAGCATTCTGAATGGTTATGATGCATCTCTCTGCCACTTCCCTCTTTCTAACTGTTTCCTATTAGAGCCTCGGGATGAGTCCTTCCCCCTTACCTGAAGCACCTAGTGCTAGGCAGGCCTCCTTCCTTTTGCAGGGAGCCCATGCTTGTACCCACATGCCACAGCCATTTCTGAAGGAGTCCGAGAAAGAAGGAGCCTCCAGGAGTAGATGGAGGAAATTCACTCCACCTTTCTCCTTTGAGGCTAATATTCACTATCGGATTCTGTGCTAAGGAAACGAAATGTCCTTCTCCTGTGGAAAGTCTGTCTTCCATCACTTGTGCCGGCTGTGTTTCTGTGTGCTGGGCAAGGAACACTGCATAAGGTGAAGAGAAACCCCAGAGATCTACCCCACGTATTGAGCTCAGGGTAGGCACTGGCTCTCTCTGTCCTGTCCATAATCCATCATTCATCGTGGTTGTGACTCTTGGACAGTCACTTTTCTCTCTAAATTTCCACACCCTCCACCATAACATAAGGGTTACAACCCCCACTTTGCCCTCCCCTTCACCCCCAACAGGGCTAGGTGTCAGACATGATCATGGATATTCTCCATGAGCTGTAAAGCATTGTTCCCATGAAAAAGCTGAAGAGTAAACTTGAATCCCTCCTTTACTTGTTGCCGTCAAATCCATCCTCTCCTTTCAACAGCTATGAAATATCCAGCTTATTCTTGCCATCATTCAGGATTGAACACTTATAGAGCTTTTTGAAGCACCGGTCCTTTATTTTTCAAACATTTTACCTATATTCAATCATTTTTGGCCCCATGACATAATGCTAAAAGTAGGCCATATTAGCATTCCTACATCTCAGAACAGGGAACTGAGGCAAAGAGGGATCTATATATCTTTCCCAAGTACATGCTTCTTCTAAACGGGATTTGAATCCAGTCCATCAGTCATTGTCCCAATGGTTTGCTGAGTTTCTAGACATTCTCAGTTAAATAAAGATATTTGCCCACAAAACCTGTCTGTTGGGTGTTTTCACTGCATAGCAAACTGCAAGATCTTCCTAAGTCCAACTTTGATTCAGGAGGCTCTGCTGGGCAGCTGGTGAGGAAAGGGACCAAAGGATTGAACTGTAAATAAATTATTGGTAATTTCCCCATGGTCTTCTGCCAGCATGATGTCAATAGTTGTCTCTATTGTAATGCATTTCCCAGGATGCTGCTCCCAGAATGCGAGAAGAAGAAACACTCATCAGAGGTCAAGAATATCAATCCCAGGCTGGCTGAAAAAGATCCGCATCTGGCCACATTTTAGGGTGCACGCTATAAATGACCCAGCTGAAGGTACTGTGGAAAATTTTTCATTAGGTTCTCTCAAGAGTAATTATTCTAGTTTATTCAGTGCCTCATATTTAAGAAATAGCTATGAAATATTAAGCAGTATTCTTCTTTTATTCCATGTGTTCAAATTGAAACTTACTAAGCCAGCTGGTACTGTTTTAACCATGGAAGTAAACATACATTTAAAATTCAAAATTTGGTTCATGTTTAAGAGGGAAGATGGTCTCTAGTTATGGTTTAGACATTAGCTGATTTTTGAACGTTAGCAACAACACATCCCTCCCTGAAACCATGTTTTGAGATTTCTTTAAATTATTAGACATTATTTAGAACAGGATTATACTGACATAAAAGTTGTACATCCATACAGAAAATTCCTGTATCCTATCACTCCAGTTTCAGCTATTAATAATATATAGCATAGGTGAAGTACATTTGTTACAATTAGTGAAACAATGTAAGTATATTTTTACTAATTAAAAGTCCATAGTTCACCTAAGAGTCACACCTTGTGTTGTTATATTCAATGATATTTGAAATATGTACAGTATTATTTGTCACCATTATGGTGCCATAGAGAAATGCGTACACTAATGTTCATAGTAGCATTATTCTTAGTAGCCAATAGATAGAAACAATCCAAAGTCCATGAGGTGATGAATGGATAAATAAAATGTGATATCTACACAGAATGGAATAATTTTCAACCATAAAAAGGAATTACAGTTTGACTTATTCTACAAAATGAATGATCCAAATAATATAAAAATTATATTATTGTTAGTGAAATAAGGCAGGCGCAGAAAGACAAATATTATATGATTCCACTTGTATGAGGTACCTAGTGTAGGCAAACTCACAGACACCGGAAGTAGAAATGACCAAGGTCAGGAGGCAGGAGTAAGGTGGATTATGATTTAATGGGTACAGAGGTTACGTTGAAATGATGCAAAAGATTAAGATGTAGATTGTGTTGATGGGTACACAGCATTGTGAAAGTTAGAAATGCTAGTGAACTGTATACTTCAAAATTAGGAAAAGCATAAATATGTATATTTCATCACAATAAAATAAGTCAACAATCCAACAGAATGGACGATGAATGAAGGAGCAACATATTTGATTAGAAGGAAGCTGAAAGAGTCTTGTAACATTTCAAGAAGAAGGGGGATTTGGAGGGACTTTCAAATGGGCAGAGGGGCCGTGGGACTCTATACTGAAACATAGTGCAATGTTAGTGTTCAAGCTTTTTCAGACTGACACTTTCAAATTGATTAGGTTCCCTACAGCTAGAAAGCTAAAGGTTCTCTTCCTCATTTCTGAAATGTTCCTCCCCTTTGCCTTCCTCCACCCACCAGGGAGGTTTGTCCAACAGCACCTCAGTCCACACTCAGTAACCACCTGCATCCATACACTCCCACCCTGTGTCCACATTAACGAGGCTCTCTGAGTAATTCCTGAGCAGCATCACCAGTGTCCTGACACTTACTCTGTGTCCTCCTAGAGCCCCATGAGGACCGTTTGGAGGAACTGCCCTATGTGAGGGCAGTTGAAGAGGCTCCTTCTACCTCCAGGGTAAGCTCCCCTTATTTATCAGAGATTAAAAGTTTGCTTCATTTCTTTCTTTTCCAATTGATTTCAGATCTGAAGATCTACAATGTTCAAGACAGCTGATGTATACAATTTTGCTTGGTTGGATGCATGCTGATTGAAGCTCTTTCCCAACAGATAACTTATTCAAAAGGCCATTTAAAAAATGGCAACATCAGTTAGAAACTGTAGAGTCAGACACACTTTCCTCAGCAGAAAATTTCCCTCCTTGAAATAGACTTTTGTATTTGCTCCTCAAAGTGGACTTGAGAGGTCTTCCAGGCAAAGATCGAGCCTTTACCACAGCTGTCTTCTCTGGTTTCTTTTGGGGCCATTGACTCAACAACAGTTTCCCATTTGCTTTTCTGAGGACAAAAGAAGAGATGAAATACCTGTGTCCACAGAGCACATGATGCTGAGATCCTTACACTGTTTTCTCTTCTCTAATCACAGGTGGATTGGACAGCAAACAAAAACGGTATGTATTCAGAGATCACCCCTGTGCTGAGGAACAACCTAGATGATGAAGAAGGTGGGACTCTCTTGCTGGCTTTGCTTGGAGAGACACCCTGATTCAGGGTCCCTACAGGGATGAGGGCTGGGGGTGTAGAGCTAGAGACTGATTTCCCAGTAAAGAGCCATGCCCAAGTTCTATGGTCCTGGAAGTAACTGCATCATTTAGATGATGTGGGTTTGTGTGTATCAGGGTTGGGGTGGGGTCCATGTGTGAGCCTATGTGCTGTGATTGTAAACCTGCATGCGTGATCATGTGTGTGTTTCCTCATGAGATATTTCCCTCTTACACAGCACAATTCACCTGGCAACAAACCTCATCACCACTGCACACTGTCTGTACACTACCTTGTTCTTCCCTCAACACAGCTGTTGCCCAGATTTGGTTAATATTCCTTTTCCTCAGAAGGAGATGGTGCAGAGATAAATGTTCTCAGCTCTTGACCTCCTAAGTGGAAAAGCCAAACTGAGAACCCAGGGGTGGGTCCCAATGTGGGTGCTCTGGATCCCTGACCTGCACTTACCACTCAGCCAAGGGATCCTCAGTCATGGAGCAAGGGAGTCCCTGCATCCGTATCCTTGGCTGGAAGTCCTAGCATCTCCAAAGGTCCAGACCTTGCCCATCAGGTGGCCTTAGTGGTCACAGAATCCAGGGCAGCTATGGGTGGACTTATCAGTTGACTTTGGCACAGTCATTAATGTGAAATTCACCTCAGGACCTGCATTCTCCTGGTCAGCTCCCAGATTCTGAGAGGTGTGAGACCCCATGTATACAGTACAGGTCATATCTGTCAGTGCTGGTGTCTTTGCTTAAACAAGGCCAAAAGCAGATAAGAATCAGGGAGCTATTTTATTGTATTGGATAACATTACCATAAGCCTTAGAATTGGTCAATTCCTGTAGCCCACACCCAAGGACTCAAAGTGGAACCTGACTGTTAGACTGTACACTTCTCCTGCACAGCTGGGTTAGAGACAGGCTGTGCTCAGTCTGGGCTCCTTCTTCATAACGAAGTGTCCCACTTATGGAACAGCTCCCTAGAGTATGGACAGCCGCTGACTCAGTGGGCATACTTACATTATACAGAAACCAAAGACTGGGAGAAAAATATGATACGATTGATAGTGGCTGTATCTAAAGGGTAGGACTTCAGTTTTGTCAAATCGTGTGTATTTGATTTTCTTTAAGACAAGTGATTAGTGAATAAAATAGCATATTTTGTCTAGGATGGAATTCAGTCCTTTAAGGAGGTTGCTGTTAATCAAGTTATAAAATATTATACAACAGAAGACATGATAAATGCAGTAGCTGGCATTGTGGATGCTGGAGAAAGAGTGATCTGGGAAAAATCAAGAGACAGTGGCAATTTAGCAGAAGCTCAAAAGAGGCAGGAGGGGTCATTGGTCTCTGTCATTGAAACACAGCATTCATTTAAGTGTTTACCGTTTTTTAGATCGATCCTTCCCTTCTGATTAGGCTCCCCTTAGCTAAGAAGCCAAAGCTCTGTTTTCATTTCCTTCCTCTTGTCCTTTGCCTTCCTTCTTCCCCAAAGAGGAAGGCCCAACACCAGCTCAGCCCACACTTACTAACCTCCCACATCCATAGACACCCCCCATGTCCTCATCGAGAAGAAAGCCACTGAGTAATTCCTGAGCAGCATCACCAGTGTCCTGACAATTACTCTGTGTCCCTCCAGCTCTCCCTCAGGATGTGGCGGTTGACCTGCACCATGATAGGACAGAAGAAAAGCCTCCGTGGGTCCCCAAGGTAAGCTGGATTTTTTCTGGTCTGAGATAGAAATATTGCTTTATTTCTCTTTCAATAGAATTAAGTTATGAATATTTGAGGGTATTCCTTCCAGATATATACAACTCCCTTGGTTGGGAGAATGTGGAGTGAGAGTCTATTACCAACTCATGGTTCCTAATTCCACAGGACATTAAAATTGACAGCATCCATTACAGCCTGTAGAGTATGGATCTCTCTCTCCTGCAGCGATTTTTCCTCTAGGAAAAGAATTCTGTAATTTGCAACCTAAATGGACTTGGAAGTTCCATCCTCCCAGCAAAGTTCTTGCCTTTCTGCCTGAGTAGGTTTGCTCTGGTAACCCTTGCTGGATTCCCTGGACCACTGTTTCTTATGAGGTTTTCTACTGTCAGCAAATGAACAAAAGACCTGAGCATCACTGTGACCTTATCCTCATAGTGTTTTCTCTTCTGTATTTGCAGGTGGCCTTCCCAGAACGTGAAAACGGTATGTATTGTGGAATCAGTCACTTGGGGAGGAAGAACTTTGAAGATGAGAAAGTGGGACATTCTTGCTGGTTTTCGTGTAGAGGGCAAACTGATTCCAAATTTGTGCTGGGAATGAGAGTAGGGGTCCTGGTGATAGAAAGAGATTTACAAGTAATGTGACCAATTACTATAGTCCCAGGAAGAAGCTGTATTACGGTTAGGTGGTGTAGGTTTGTGTGCATGAGACTGGGTGTGTCTGTATGTGAAATGAGTGGGATGATTCTGTGTGTGTATGTGAACTTTTTGTGTTGTGTTTCCCTTGATTTATGTTCCCCTAAACATCACTGTTACTGGGGCCAACTTTCTAAAAAATATTCCCATCACCACTGCATCATGAATGGGTATGGATATAAAAATAAATATACTGTACACTTTCAGTGTGTGCATTGATTTTATACCAAGTGAGCCTCATTTAACCTGGAAAACAAATCCTATCACCACCCAAGCAAATGTTTACTGGATTTTTTTTCTTTTGGCTGTGTTGGCTCTTCGTTGCAGTGCGCGGGCTTCTCATTTCGGTGGCTTCTCTTGTTCCAGAGCACGGGCTCTATGTGCATGGGCTTCAATAGTTGTGGCACTTGGGCTCAGTAGTTGTGACTTGCAGGCTCTAGAGCACAGGCTTTGTAGTTGTGGTGCACGGACTTAGTTGCTCCATGGCTGGATTCTTAATGAACAAAACTGGGTTTCAGCATGCCTACTACTGGTTCAATTACAACTTCATTTAATAAGAAATCTCATCTCTTAGTAGGTCTCATAGCATTCTGAATGGTTATGATGCATCTCTCTGCCACTTCCCTCTTTCTAACTGTTTCCTATTAGAGCCTCGGGATGAGTCCTTCCCCCTTACCTGAAGCACCTAGTGCTAGGCAGGCCTCCTTCCTTTTGCAGGGAGCCCATGCTTGTACCCACATGCCACAGCCATTTCTGAAGGAGTCCGAGAAAGAAGGAGCCTCCAGGAGTAGATGGAGGAAATTCACTCCACCTTTCTCCTTTGAGGCTAATATTCACTATCGGATTCTGTGCTAAGGAAACGAAATGTCCTTCTCCTGTGGAAAGTCTGTCTTCCATCACTTGTGCCGGCTGTGTTTCTGTGTGCTGGGCAAGGAACACTGCATAAGGTGAAGAGAAACCCCAGAGATCTACCCCACGTATTGAGCTCAGGGTAGGCACTGGCTCTCTCTGTCCTGTCCATAATCCATCATTCATCGTGGTTGTGACTCTTGGACAGTCACTTTTCTCTCTAAATTTCCACACCCTCCACCATAACATAAGGGTTACAACCCCCACTTTGCCCTCCCCTTCACCCCCAACAGGGCTAGGTGTCAGACATGATCATGGATATTCTCCATGAGCTGTAAAGCATTGTTCCCATGAAAAAGCTGAAGAGTAAACTTGAATCCCTCCTTTACTTGTTGCCGTCAAATCCATCCTCTCCTTTCAACAGCTATGAAATATCCAGCTTATTCTTGCCATCATTCAGGATTGAACACTTATAGAGCTTTTTGAAGCACCGGTCCTTTATTTTTCAAACATTTTACCTATATTCAATCATTTTTGGCCCCATGACATAATGCTAAAAGTAGGCCATATTAGCATTCCTACATCTCAGAACAGGGAACTGAGGCAAAGAGGGATCTATATATCTTTCCCAAGTACATGCTTCTTCTAAACGGGATTTGAATCCAGTCCATCAGTCATTGTCCCAATGGTTTGCTGAGTTTCTAGACATTCTCAGTTAAATAAAGATATTTGCCCACAAAACCTGTCTGTTGGGTGTTTTCACTGCATAGCAAACTGCAAGATCTTCCTAAGTCCAACTTTGATTCAGGAGGCTCTGCTGGGCAGCTGGTGAGGAAAGGGACCAAAGGATTGAACTGTAAATAAATTATTGGTAATTTCCCCATGGTCTTCTGCCAGCATGATGTCAATAGTTGTCTCTATTGTAATGCATTTCCCAGGATGCTGCTCCCAGAATGCGAGAAGAAGAAACACTCATCAGAGGTCAAGAATATCAATCCCAGGCTGGCTGAAAAAGATCCGCATCTGGCCACATTTTAGGGTGCACGCTATAAATGACCCAGCTGAAGGTACTGTGGAAAATTTTTCATTAGGTTCTCTCAAGAGTAATTATTCTAGTTTATTCAGTGCCTCATATTTAAGAAATAGCTATGAAATATTAAGCAGTATTCTTCTTTTATTCCATGTGTTCAAATTGAAACTTACTAAGCCAGCTGGTACTGTTTTAACCATGGAAGTAAACATACATTTAAAATTCAAAATTTGGTTCATGTTTAAGAGGGAAGATGGTCTCTAGTTATGGTTTAGACATTAGCTGATTTTTGAACGTTAGCAACAACACATCCCTCCCTGAAACCATGTTTTGAGATTTCTTTAAATTATTAGACATTATTTAGAACAGGATTATACTGACATAAAAGTTGTACATCCATACAGAAAATTCCTGTATCCTATCACTCCAGTTTCAGCTATTAATAATATATAGCATAGGTGAAGTACATTTGTTACAATTAGTGAAACAATGTAAGTATATTTTTACTAATTAAAAGTCCATAGTTCACCTAAGAGTCACACCTTGTGTTGTTATATTCAATGATATTTGAAATATGTACAGTATTATTTGTCACCATTATGGTGCCATAGAGAAATGCGTACACTAATGTTCATAGTAGCATTATTCTTAGTAGCCAATAGATAGAAACAATCCAAAGTCCATGAGGTGATGAATGGATAAATAAAATGTGATATCTACACAGAATGGAATAATTTTCAACCATAAAAAGGAATTACAGTTTGACTTATTCTACAAAATGAATGATCCAAATAATATAAAAATTATATTATTGTTAGTGAAATAAGGCAGGCGCAGAAAGACAAATATTATATGATTCCACTTGTATGAGGTACCTAGTGTAGGCAAACTCACAGACACCGGAAGTAGAAATGACCAAGGTCAGGAGGCAGGAGTAAGGTGGATTATGATTTAATGGGTACAGAGGTTACGTTGAAATGATGCAAAAGATTAAGATGTAGATTGTGTTGATGGGTACACAGCATTGTGAAAGTTAGAAATGCTAGTGAACTGTATACTTCAAAATTAGGAAAAGCATAAATATGTATATTTCATCACAATAAAATAAGTCAACAATCCAACAGAATGGACGATGAATGAAGGAGCAACATATTTGATTAGAAGGAAGCTGAAAGAGTCTTGTAACATTTCAAGAAGAAGGGGGATTTGGAGGGACTTTCAAATGGGCAGAGGGGCCGTGGGACTCTATACTGAAACATAGTGCAATGTTAGTGTTCAAGCTTTTTCAGACTGACACTTTCAAATTGATTAGGTTCCCTACAGCTAGAAAGCTAAAGGTTCTCTTCCTCATTTCTGAAATGTTCCTCCCCTTTGCCTTCCTCCACCCACCAGGGAGGTTTGTCCAACAGCACCTCAGTCCACACTCAGTAACCACCTGCATCCATACACTCCCACCCTGTGTCCACATTAACGAGGCTCTCTGAGTAATTCCTGAGCAGCATCACCAGTGTCCTGACACTTACTCTGTGTCCTCCTAGAGCCCCATGAGGACCGTTTGGAGGAACTGCCCTATGTGAGGGCAGTTGAAGAGGCTCCTTCTACCTCCAGGGTAAGCTCCCCTTATTTATCAGAGATTAAAAGTTTGCTTCATTTCTTTCTTTTCCAATTGATTTCAGATCTGAAGATCTACAATGTTCAAGACAGCTGATGTATACAATTTTGCTTGGTTGGATGCATGCTGATTGAAGCTCTTTCCCAACAGATAACTTATTCAAAAGGCCATTTAAAAAATGGCAACATCAGTTAGAAACTGTAGAGTCAGACACACTTTCCTCAGCAGAAAATTTCCCTCCTTGAAATAGACTTTTGTATTTGCTCCTCAAAGTGGACCTGAGAGATCTTCCAGGCAAAGATCGAGCCTTTACCACAGCTTTCTTCTCTGGTTTCTTTTGGGGCCATTGACTCAACAACAGTTTCCCATTTGCTTTTCTGAGGACAAAAGAAGAGATGAAATACCTGTGTCCACAGAGCACATGATGCTGAGATCCTTACACTGTTTTCTCTTCTCTAATCACAGGTGGATTGGACAGCAAACAAAAACGGTATGTATTCAGAGATCACCCCTGTGCTGAGGAACAACCTAGATGATGAAGAAGGTGGGACTCTCTTGCTGGCTTTGCTTGGAGAGACACCCTGATTCAGGGTCCCTACAGGGATGAGGGCTGGGGGTGTAGAGCTAGAGACTGATTTCCCAGTAAAGAGCCATGCCCAAGTTCTATGGTCCTGGAAGTAACTGCATCATTTAGATGATGTGGGTTTGTGTGTATCAGGGTTGGGGTGGGGTCCATGTGTGAGCCTATGTGCTGTGATTGTAAACCTGCATGCGTGATCATGTGTGTGTTTCCTCATGAGATATTTCCCTCTTACACAGCACAATTCACCTGGCAACAAACCTCATCACCACTGCACACTGTCTGTACACTACCTTGTTCTTCCCTCAACACAGCTGTTGCCCAGATTTGGTTAATATTCCTTTTCCTCAGAAGGAGATGGTGCAGAGATAAATGTTCTCAGCTCTTGACCTCCTAAGTGGAAAAGCCAAACTGAGAACCCAGGGGTGGGTCCCAATGTGGGTGCTCTGGATCCCTGACCTGCACTTACCACTCAGCCAAGGGATCCTCAGTCATGGAGCAAGGGAGTCCCTGCATCCGTATCCTTGGCTGGAAGTCCTAGCATCTCCAAAGGTCCAGACCTTGCCCATCAGGTGGCCTTAGTGGTCACAGAATCCAGGGCAGCTATGGGTGGACTTATCAGTTGACTTTGGCACAGTCATTAATGTGAAATTCACCTCAGGACCTGCATTCTCCTGGTCAGCTCCCAGATTCTGAGAGGTGTGAGACCCCATGTATACAGTACAGGTCATATCTGTCAGTGCTGGTGTCATTGCTTAAACAAGGCCAAAAGCAGATAAGAATCAGGGAGCTATTTTATTGTATTGGATAACATTACCATAAGCCTTAGAATTGGTCAATTCCTGTAGCCCACACCCAAGGACTCAAAGTGGAACCTGACTGTTAGGCTGTACACTTCTCCTGCACAGCTGGGTTAGAGACAGGCTGTACTCAGTCTGGGCTCCCTCCTCATAACGAAGTGTCCCACTTATGGAACAGCTCCCTAGAGTATGGACAACCCCTGTCACAGTGGGCATACGTATATTTTATAGACAACAAAGACTGGGAGTAAAATATGATACGATTGATAGTGGTGGTATCTAAATGGTAGGATTTCAGTTTTGTCAAATCTTGTGTATTTGATTTTCTTTAAGACAAGTGATTCGTGAATAAATATAGCATATTTTGTCTAGGACTGAATTCAGTCCTTTAATGGAGGTTGCTGTTAATCAGGTATAAAATATCATACAACAGAAGACATGATAAATGCAGTAGTTGGCATTGTGGATGCTGGGGAAAGAGTGATCTGGAAAAAATCAAGAGACAGTGGCAATTTAGCAGAAACTCAAAAGAGGCAGGATGGGTCATGGGTCTGTGTCATTGAAACAGAGCATGCATTTTAGTGTTTACCATTTTTTAGATCGACCCTTCCCTTCTGATGAGGCTCCCCTTAGCTAGAAAGCCAAAGCTCTGTTTTCATTTCCTTCCTCTTGTCCTTTGCCTTCCTTCATCCGCCAAAGAGGATGGCCCAACACCAGCTCAGCCCACACTTACTAATCTCCCACATCCATACACACCACCCCATGTCCTCATCGAGAAGAAAGCCCCTGAGTATTTCCTGAGCAGCTTTACCAGTGTCCTAATTGTTACTCTGTGTCCCTCCAGCTCTCCCTGAGGATGTGGCTCATGACCTGCACCGTGATAGGACAGAAGAAAAGCCTCCGTGGATCCCCAAGGTAAGCTGGATTTTTTCTGGTCTGAGATAGAAATATTGCTTTATTTCTCTTTGAATAGAATTAAGTTATGAATATTTGAGGGTATTCCTTCCAGATATATACAACTCGCTTGGTTGGGAGATTGTGGAGCGAGAGTCTATTACCAACTCATGGTGCCTGATTCCACAGGACATTAAAATTGACAGCATCCATTACAGCCTGTAGAGTACGGAGCTCTCTCTTCTGCAGCGATTTTTCCTGTAGGAAAAGAACTCTGTAATTTCCAACCTAAATGGACTTGGAAGTTCCATCCTCCCAGCAAAGTTCTTGCCTTTCAGCCTGAGTAGGTTTGCTCTGATAACCCTTGCTGGGTTCCCTGGACCACTGTTTCTTATGAGGTTTTCTGCTGTCAGCAAATGAACAAAAGACCTGAGCATTACTGTGATCTTATCCTCATAGTGTTTTCTCTTCTGTAATTGCAGGTGGCCTTCACAGAACGTGAAAACGGTATGTATTCTGGAATCAGTCACTTGGGGAGGAAGAACTTTGAAGATGAGAAAGTGGGACATTCTTGCTGGTTTTAGTGTAGAGGGCAAATTGATTCCAAATTTGCGCTGGGAATGAGAGTAGGGGTCCTGGTGATAGAAAGTGATTTACAAGTAATGTGACCAATTGCTATAGTCCCAGGAAGAAGCTGTATTACGGTTAGGTGGTGTATGTTTGTATGCATGAGACTGGGTGTGTCTGTATGTGAAATGAGTGGTATGATTCTGTGTGTGTATGTGAACTTTTTGTGTTGTGTTTCCCTTGATTTATGTTCCCCTAAACATCATTGTTACTGGTGCCAACTTTCTAGAAAATATTCCCATCACCACTGCATCATGAATGGGTATGGATATAAAAGTAAATAAACTGTACACTTTCGGTGTGTGCATTGATTTTATACCAAGTGAGCCTCATATAACCTGGAAAACATATCCTATCACCACCCAGGCAAATGTTTACTGGATTCTTTTTTTTTTTTTTTTTTTTTGGCTGTGTTGGGTGTTCGTTGCTGTGCACGGGCTTCACATTTCGGTGGCTTGTGTTGTTCCAGAGCACGGGCTCTAGGTGCATGGGCTTCAATAGTTGTGGCACGTGGGCTCAGTAGTTGTGACTTGCGGGCTCTAGAGCCCAGTCTTAGTAGTTGTGGTGCACGGGCTTAGTTGCTCTATGGCTGGATTCTTTTTTTTTTTATTTGTGAGAGTATATTAATAATTTTTATTGATTACTTCTTTTTTTTCCTTTTCGGCTCAAAGATAATTTTTTTTATTAGTTTCTGCTTTATAACAAAGTGAATCAGTTATACATTTACATCTGTTCCCACATCCCTTCCCTCATGCATCTCCCTCCCTCCCACCCTCCCCATCCCTCCCCTCAGGCGGTCACAAAGCACCGAGCTTATGTCCCTGTGCTCTCCGGCTGGTTCCCACTATCTATCTACCTTACATTTGGTAGTGTATATATGTCCATGCTTCTCTTTCACTTTGTCACAGCTTACCCTTCCTCCTCCTCATATCCTCAAGTCCATTCTGAAGTAGGTCTCTGTCTTTGTTCCCGTTTTCCCCCTAGGTTATTCATTACATTTTTTTTAATTCCATATATATGTGTTAGCATACAGTATTTGTCTTTTTCTTTCTGAGTTACTTCATTCTGTATGACAGTCTCTAGGTCTATCCACCTCATTACAAATAGCTCAGTTTCGTTTCTTTTTATGGCTGAGTAATATTCCATTGTATATATGTGCCACATCTTCTTTATCCATTCATCCGATAATGGACACTTAGGTTGTTTCCAGCTCCGGGCTATTGTGAATACAGCTGCAATGAACATTTTGGTATGTGTCTCTTTTTGAATTATGGTTTTCTCAGAGTATATGCCTAGTAGTGGGATTGCTGGGTCATATTGTAGTTCTATTTCTAGTTTTTTAAGGAACCTCCATACTGTTCTCCATAGTGGCTGTACCAATTCACATTCCCACCAGCAGTGCAAGATTGTTCCCTTTTCTCCACACCCTTTCCAGCATTTATTGTTTCTAGATTTCTTGATGATGGCCATTCTGACTGGTGTGAGATGATATCTCTTTGTAGTTTTGATTTGCATTTCTCTAATGATTAATGATGTTGAGCATTCTTTCATGTGTTTGTTGGCAGTCTGTATATCTTCTTTGGAGAAATGCCTATTTAAGTCTTCTGCCCATTTTTGGATTGGGTTGTTTGTTTTTTTGCTATTGAGCTGCATGAGCTGTTTATAAATTTTGGAGATTAATCCTTTGTCAGTTGCTTCATTTGCAAATATCTTCTCCCATTCTGAGGGTTGTCTTTTGGTCTTGTTTATGGTTTCCTTTGCTGTGCAAAAGCTTTGAAGTTTCATTAGGTCCCATTTGTTTATCTTTGTTTTTATTTCCATTTCTCTAGGAGGTGGGTCCAACAGGATCTTGCTGTGATTGATGTCGTAGAGTGTTCTGCCTATGTTTTCCTCTAAGAGTTTGATAGTTTCTGGCCTTACATTTAGGTCTTTAATCCATTTTGAGCTTATTTTTGTGTATGGTGTTAGGGAATGATCTAATCTCATACTTTTACATGTCCCTGTCCAGTTTTCCCAGCACCACTTATTGAAGAGGCTGTCCTTTCTTCACTGTACATTCCTGACTCCTTTATCAAAGATAAGTTGACCATATGTGCATGGGTTTATCTCTGGGCTTTCTATCCTGTTCCATTGATCTATCTTTCTGTTTTTGTGCCAGTACCACACTGTCTTGATTACTGTAGCTTTGTAGTATAGTCTGAAGTCAGGGAGCCTGATTCCTCCAGCTCCGTTTTTCGTTCTCAAGATTGCTTTGGCTATTCGTGGTCTTTTGTTTTTCCAAAAAAATTGTGAAATTTTTTGTTCTACTTCTGTGAAAAATGCCAGTGGTAGTTTGATAGGGATTGCATTGAATCGGTAGATTGCTTTGGGTAGTAGAATCATTTTCACAATATTGATTCTTCCAATCCAGGAGCATGGTATATCTCTCCATCTATTTGTATCATCTTTAATTTCTTTCATCAGTGTCTTATAATTTTCTGCATACAGGTCTTTTGTCTCCTTAGGTAGGTTTATTCCTAGATATTTTATTCTTTTTGTTGCAATGGTAAATGGGAGTGTTTTCCTGATTTCATTTTCAGATTTTTCATCATTACTGTACAGGAATGCCAGACATTTCTGTGCATTAATTTTGTATCCTCTACTTTTCAAAATTCATTGATTAGCTCTAGTAGTTTTCTGGTAGCATCTTTAGGATTCTCTATGTACAGTATCATGTCATCTGCAAATAGTGACAGCTTTACTTCTTCTTTTCCAATTTGGATTCCTTTTATTTCCTTTTCTTCTCTGATTGCTGTGGCTGAAACTTCCAAAACTAGGTTGAATAAGAGTGGTGAGAGTGGGCAGCCTTGTCTTGTTCCTGATCTTAGTGGAAATGGTTTCAGTTTTTCACCATTGAGGACAATGTTGGCTGTGGGTTTGTCATATATGGCCTTTATTATGTTGAGGAAAGTTCCCTCTATGCCTACTTTCTGCAGGGTTTTTATCATAAATGGGTGTTGAATTTTGTTGAAAGCTTTCTCTGCATCTATTGAGATGATCATATGGTTTTTCTCCTTCAATTTGTTAATATGGTGTATCACATTGATTGGTTTGCGTATATTGAAGAATCCTTGCATTCCTGGAATAAACCCCACTTGATCATGGTGTATGATCCTTTTAATGTGCTGTTGGATTCTGTTTGCTAGTATTTTATTGAGGATTTTTGCATCTATGTTCATCAGTGATATTGGCCTGTAGTTTTCTTTCTTTGTGACATCCTTGTCTGGTTTTCTATCAAGGTGATGGTGGCCTCGTAGAATGAGTTTGGGAGTGATCCTCCCTCTGCTATATTTTGGAAGAGTTTCAGAAGGATAGGTGTTAGCTCTTCTCGAAATGCTTGATAGAATTCGCCTGTGAAGCCATCTGGTCCTGGGCTTTTGTTTGTTGGAAGATTTTTTATCACAGTTTCAATTTCAGTGCTTGTGATTGGTCTCTTCATATTTTCTATTTCTTCCTGATTCAGTCTTGGCAGGTTGTGCATTTCTAAGAATTTGTCCATTTCTTCCAGGTTGTCCATTTTATTGGCATAGAGTTGCTTGTAGTAATCTCTCATGATCTTTTGTATTTCTGCAGTGTCAGTTGTTACTTCTCCTTTTTCATTTCTAATTCTATTGATTTGAGTCTTCTCCCTTTTTTCTTGATGAGTCTGGCTAATGGTTTATCAATTTTGTTTATCTTCTCAAAGAACCAGCTTTTAGTTTTATTGATCTTTGCTATCGTTTCCTTCATTTCTTTTTCATTTATTTCTGATCTGATCTTTATGATTTCTTTCCTTCTGCTAACTTTGGGGGTCTTTTGTTCTTCTTTCTCTAATTGCTTTAGGTGCAGGGTCAGGTTGTTTACTCGAGATGTTTCCTGTTTCTTAAGGTGGGATTGTATTGCTATAAACTTCCCCCTTAGAACTGCTTTTGCTGCGTCCCATAGGTTTTGGGTCGTCGTGTCTCCGTTGTCATTTGTTTCTAGGTATTTTTTAATTTCCTCTTTGATTTCTTCAGTGATCACTTCGTTATTGAGTAGTGTATTGTTTAGCCTCCATGTGTTTGTATTTTTTACAGATCTTTTCCTGTAATTGATGTCTAGTCTCATAGCATTGTGTTCGGAAAAGATACTTGATACAATTTCAATTTTCTTAAATTTACCAAGGCTTGATTTGTGACCCAAGATATGATCTATCCTGGAGAATGTTCCATGAGCACTTGAGAAAAATGTGTATTCTGTTGTTTTTGGATGGAATGTCCTATAAATATCAACTAAGTCCATCTTGTTTAATGTATCATTTCAAGCTTGTGTTTCCTTATTTATTTTCATTTTGGATGATCTGTCCATTGGTGAAAGTGGGCTGTTAAAGTCCCCTACTATGAGTGTGTTACTGTCGATTTCCCCTTTTATGGCTGTTAGTATTTGCCTTATGTATTGAGGTGCTCCTATGTTGGGTGCATAAATATTTACAATTGTTATATCTTCTTCTTGGATCGATCCCTTTATCGTTATGTAGTGTCCTTCTTTGTCTCTTCTAATAGTCTTTATTTTAAAGTCTATTTTGTCTGATATAAGAATTGCTACTCCAGTTTTCTTTTGATTTCCATTTGCATGGAATATCTTTTTCCATCCCCTCACTTTCAGTCTGTATGTGTCTCTAGGTCTGAAGTGGGTCTCTTGTAGACAGCATATATATGGGTCTTGTTTTTGTATCCATTCAGCCACTCTGTGTCTTTTGGTGGGAGCATTTAGTCCATTTACATTTAAGGTAATTGTTGATATGTATGTTCCTATTCCCATTTCCTTAATTGCTTTGGGTTCCTTATTGTAGGTATATTCCTTCTGTTGTGTTTCTTGCCTAGAGAAGTTCCTTTAGCATTTGTTGTAAAGCTGGTTTGGTGGTGCTGAACTCTCTCAGCTTTTGCTTGTCTGTAAAGGTTTTAATTTCTCCATCAAATCTGAATGAGATCCTTGCTGGGTAGAGTAATCTTGGTTGCAGGTTTCTCTCCTTCATCACTTTAATTATGTCCTGCCACTCCCTTCTGGCTTGTAGAGTTTCTGCTGAGAGATCAGCTGTTAACCTGATGGGGATTCCCTTGTGTGTTATTTGTTGCTTTTCCCTTGCTGCTTTTAATATGATTTCTTTGTGTTTAATTTTTGACAGTTTGATTAATATGTGTCTTGATGTATTTCTCCTTGGATTTATTCTGTATGGGACTCTCTGTGCCTCCTGGACTTGATTCACTATTTCCTTTCCCATATTAGGGAAGTTTTCAACTATAATCTCTTCAAATCTTTTCTCAGTCCCTTTCTTTTTCTCTTCTTCTTCTGGAACCCCTATAATTCGAATGTTGGTGCGTTTAATGTTGTCCCAGAGGTCTCTGAGACTGTCCTCTGTTCTTTTCATTCTTTTTTCTTTATTTTGCTCTGCATCAGTTATTTCCACTATTTTATCTTCCACCTCACTTATCCGTTCTTCTGCCTCAGTTATTCTGCTATTGATCCCATCTAGAGTATTTTTCATTTCATTTATTGTGTTTTTAATCGATGCTTCATTCATCTTTAGTTCTTCTAGGTCCTTGTTAACTGTTTCCTGCATTTTGTCTATTCTAGTTCCAAGATTTTGGATCTTGGAAATAGAATCTTGGATCATCTTTACTATCATTATTCTGAATTCTTTTTCAGGTAGACTACCTATTACCTCTTCATTTGTTAGGTCTGGTAGGTTTTTATCTTGCTCCTTCACCTGCTGTGTGTTTTTCTGTCTTCTCATTCTGCTTATCTTACTGTGTTTGGGGTCTCCTTTTTGCAGGCTGCAGATTCGTAGTTCCCGTTGTTTTTGGTGTCTGTCCCCAGTGGCTAAGGTTGTTTCAGTAGGTTGTGTAGGCTTCCTGGTGGGGGGGACTAGTGCCTGTGTTCTGGTGGTTAAGGCTGGATCTTGTCTTTCTTGTGGACAGGTCCACGTCTGGTGGTGTGTTTTGCGTTGCCTGTGACCTTATTATGTTTTTAGGCAGCCTCTCTGTTAATGGGTGGGGTTGTGTTCCTGCCTTGCTAGTTGCTTGGCATAGGGTGACCAGCACTGTAGTTTGCTGGTCGTTGACTGAAGCTGGGTGCTGGTGTTGAGGTGGAGATCTCTGGGAGATTTTCGCTGCTTGATATTATGTGGAGCTGGGAGGTCTCTTGTGGACCCGTGTCCTGAAGTTGGCTCTCCCACTTCAGAGGCACAGCACTGACTCCTGGCTGCAGCACCAAGAGCCTTTCATCTACCCGGCTCAGAATAAAAGGGAAAAAAAGTAGAAAGAAAGAATTAGTAGAAGAAAGAAAGAGAGAGAGAAAGAAAGGAGGAAGGAAAGAAAGGCAGGAAGGAAGGAAGAAAGAAAGAAAGAAAGAAAGAAAGAAAGAAAGAAAGAAAGAAAGAAAGAAAGAAAGGAGGGAGGGAGGAAGGATGGAAAGAAAGAAAGAAAGGAGGGAGGGAAGAATGAAAGAAAAAGGAAGAGTGAATGGAAGAAAGGAGGGTGGGAGGAAGGAAAGAAAGAAAGACAGGAGTGAGGGAGGGAGGAAGGAAAGAAAAAGAAAGAGTGAAAGGAAGAAGGGAGGGAGGGAGGGAGGAAGGAAGGAAAGAAAGAAAGAAAGACAGGAATGAGGGAGGGAGGAAGGAAAGAAAACAAAGTGAAAGGAAGAAGGGTGGGAGGGAGGGAGGAAGGATAGAAAGACAGGAGGGAGGGAGGGAGGGAGGAAGGAAAGAAAAAGAAAGAGTGAAAGGAAGAAGGGAGGGAGGGAGGGAGGAAGGAAAGAAAGAGAAGGAAAGGAGGGGCGGAGGGAGGGAGGGAGGAAGGGAAGGTAGGAAAAAAATAAAGAGCAGGTAAAGTAAAATTATTTAAAATATGAAATATAGTAGCGTTATTAAAATTAAAAAATAATTATTGAAATAAAAACGGACAGATAGAACCCTGGGACATATGGTGGAAGCAAAGCTATACAGAGAGAATCTCACACAGAAGAATACACATACACATTCACAAAAAGAGAGCAGGGGGAAAAATCAAAAATCTTGCTCTCCAAGTCCACCTCCTCAATTTGGGATAATTCGTTGTAAAAAGAGGAAAAGGGCGAGAAGTCTGAAACCTTGCTCTCTAAGTCCACCTCCTTAATTTGGGATAATTCGTTGTAAAAAGAGGAAAAGGGGGCAAAGTCTTAAATCTTGTCCTCAAAGTCCACTTCCTCAATTTGGGATGATTCGCTGTCTATTCATGCACTCCACAGACGCAGGGCACATCAAGTGGACCGTGGAGCTTTAATCCGCTGCCTCCGAGGCTGCACAGAGTGATTTCCCTGTCTCTTCTCTGCTCTCACAGCTCCCGGGTCTCAGCCTTGGACCTGGCCCCGCCTCTGTGCATAGTGTCGCCGGAGGGCGTCCGTTCTTCGCTCAGACGGGACGGGTTTAAAGGAGCCGCTGATTCGGGGGCTCTGGCTCACTCCGGCAGAGGGGAGGGAGGGGCGCGCAGTGTGGGGCGGGCCTGCAGCGGCAGAGGCCGGCGTGACGTTGCAGCAGCCCGAGGCGCTCCGTGCGCTTTCCCGGGAAAACCGTCCCCGGGTCCCGGGACCCCGGCAGTGGTGGGGTGCACAGGCCCCCCGGAAGGCGGGGCGGACAGTGACCCGCGCTCGCACACAGGCCCTGCGGCGGTGGCAGCAGCAGCCCCAGCATCCCACGCCCGTCTCCGGGGTCCGCGCCTTTAGCCGCGGCTCGCGCCCATCTCCGGCGCTTCCCCAAGCAGCCCTCTTAATGCCCTCTCATCATGCACCAGGAAACAAAAGGGAAGAAAAAGTCTCTTGCCTCTTCGGCAGCTCCAGACTTTTTCCCCGGACTCTCTCCGGGCTAGCCGTGGTGCACTAACCCCTTCAGGCTCTCTTCCTGCCGCCAGCCCCAGTCCTCTCCCTGCGCTCCGACTGAAAGCCAATACCCGTGCCTCAGCTCCCAGCCCCACCCGCCCCAGCGGCTGAGCAGACAAGCCTCTCGGGCTGGTGTGTGCCTGAGGGCACCGATCCAATGTCCCGGAATCTCTCCACTTTGCCCTCCACACCCCTGTTGCTGTGCTCTCCTCTGCTACTCCGAAGCTTTCCCCCTCCGCCACCTGCAGTCTCCGCCCGCGAAGGGGCTTGTAGTGTTTGGAAACCTTTCCTCCTTCACGGCTCCCTCCCACTGGTGCAGGTCCCGTCCCTATCGTTTTGTCTCTGTTTATTCTATTTTATTTTGCCCTACCCAGTTATGTGGGGAGTTTCTCGCCTTTTGGGGGATCTGAGGTCTTCTGTCAGCATTCAGTAGGTGTTCTGTAGGAGTTGTTCCACGTGTAGATGAATTTCTGATGTATCTGTGGGGAGAAAGGTGATCTCCGCGTCTTACTCTTCCGCCATCTTCCTCCGGGTCCCATGGCTGGATTCTTAATGAATAAAACTGGGTTTCAGAATCCCTACTACTGGGTCAATTACAACTTCATTTAATAAGAAATCTCATCTCTTAGTAGGTCTCATAGCATTCTGAATGGTTATGATACATCTCTCTGCCACTTCCCTCATTCTAACTGTTTCCTATTAGAGCCTTGGGATGAGTCCTCCCCCCTTACCTGAAGCACCTAGTGCTAGGCAGGCCTCCTTCCTTTTGCAGGGAGCCCATGCTTGTACCCACATGCCACACCCAGTTCTGGAGGAGTCCGAGAAAGAAGGAGCCTCCAGGAGTAGATGGAGGAAATTCACTCCACCTTTCTCCTTTGAGGCTAATATTCACTATCGGATTCTGTGCTAAGGAAACGAAATGTCCTTCTCCTGTGGAAAGTCTGTCTTCCATCACTTGTGCCGGCCCTGTTTCTGTGTGCTGGGCAAGAAACACTGCATACAGTGAAGACAGAACCAAGAGATCTACCCCAGGGATTGAGCTCAGGGTAGGCACTGGCTCTGTCTGTCCTGTCCGTGATCCATCATTCATCATGGTTGTGACTCTTGGACAGTCACTTATCTCTCTAAATTTCCACACCCTCCACCATAACATATGGGTTACAGCCCCCACTTTGCCCTCCGCTTCACCCCCAACAGGGCTGGGTGTCAGACATGATAATGGATATTCTCCATGAGCTGTAAAGCATTGTTCCCATGAAAAAGCTGAAGAGTAAGCTTGAAACCCCCTTTACTTGGAGCCGTCAAATCCCTTCTCTCCTTTCAACAGCTACGAAATATCCAGCTTCTTCTTGCCATCATTCAGGATTGAACACTTACAGAGCATTTGTGAAGCACTGGTCCTTTACTTTTCAAACATTTTACCTGCATTCAATCATTTTTGGCCACATGACATAATGCTAAAAGTAGGCCATATTAACATTCCTACATCTCAGAACAGGGAACTGAGGCAAAGAGGGATCTACATATCTTTCCCAAGTACATGCTTCTTCTAAACGGGATTTGAATCCAGTCCATCAGTCATGGTCCCAATGGCTTGCTGAGTTTCTAAACATTCTCAGTTAAATAAAGATATTTGCCCACAAAACCTGTCTGTTGGGTGTTTTCCCTGCATAGCAAACTGCAAGATCTTCCTAAGTCCAACTTTGATTCAGGAGGCTCTGCTGGGCCGCTGGTGAGGAAAGGGACCAGAGGATTGAACTGTGAATAAATTATTGCTAATTTCCCCATGGTCTTCTGCCAGCAAGATGTCAATAGTTGTCTCTATTGTAATGCATTTCCCAGGATGCTGCTTCCAGAATGCGAGAAGAAGAAACACTCATCAGAGGTCAAGAATATCAATCCCAGGCTGGCTGAAAAAGATCCACATCCGGCCACATTTTAGGGTGAACCCTATAAATGACCCAGCTGAAGGTACTGTGGAAAATGTCTCATTAGGTTCACTCAAGAACAATTATTCTAGTTGATTCAGTGCCTCATATTGAAGAAAAAGCTATGAAATATTAAGCAGTATTCTTTTTTTATTCCATGTGTTCAAATTGAAACTTACTAAGCCAGATGGTACTGTTTTAACCATGGAAGTAAACATGCATTTAAAATTCAAAATTTGGTTCATGTTTAAGAGTGAAGATGGTCTCTAGTTACGGTTTAGACATTAGCTGATTTTTGAACTTAGCAACAACACATCCCTCTCTGAAACTGTGTTTCGAAATTTCTTTAAATTATTAGACATTATTTAGAACAGGATTATATTGACATAAATGTTGTACATGCAATACAGAAAATTCCTGTATCCTATCGCTCCAGTTTCAGTTATTAATAATATATAACATAGGTGGAGTATATTTGTTACAATTAGTGAAACAATG
The DNA here is from genome assembly GCF_964165515.1 of Mesoplodon bidens. Taxonomy (NCBI): domain Eukaryota; kingdom Metazoa; phylum Chordata; class Mammalia; order Artiodactyla; family Ziphiidae; genus Mesoplodon; species Mesoplodon bidens. The sequence continues at coordinate 35,778 of NW_027671509.1, forward strand.
TAAGTATATTTTTACTAATTAAAAGTCTATAGTTCAGCTAAGAGTCACACTTTCTGTTGTTATATTCAATGATATTTGAAATATGTACAATATTATTTGTCACCATTGTGGTGCCATACAGAAATGTGTACACTAATGTTCATAGTAGCATTATTCTTAGTAGCCAAAAGATAGAAACAATCCAAAGTCCATGAGGTGATGAATGGATAAATAAAATGTGATATATACATAGAATGGAATAATTTTCAACCATAAAAAGGAATTAAAGATTGACTTATGCTACAAAATGAATGATCCAAATAATATAAAAAATATATTATTGTTAGTGAAATAAGGCAGGCGCAGAAAGACAAATATTATATGATTCCACTTGTATAAGGTACCTAGTGTAGGCAAACTCACAGACACCGGAAGTAGAAATAACCAAGGTCAGTAGGCAGGAGTAAGGTGGATTATGATTTAGTGGGTACAGAGGTTACGTTGAAATGATGCAAAAGATTAAGATGTAGATTGTGTTGATGGGTACACAGCATTGTGAAAGTTAGAAATGCTAGTGAACTGTATACTTCAAAATTAGGAAAAGCATAAATATGTATATTTCATCACAATAAAATAAGTCAACAATCCAACAGAATGGACGATGAATGAAGGAGCAACATATTTGATTAGAAGGAAGCTGAAAGAGTCTTGTAACATTTCAAGAAGAAGGGGGATTTGGAGGGACTTTCAAATGGGCAGAGGGGCCGTGGGACTCTATACTGAAACATAGTGCAATGTTAGTGTTCAAGCTTTTTCAGACTGACACTTTCAAATTGATTAGGTTCCCTACAGCTAGAAAGCTAAAGGTTCTCTTCCTCATTTCTGAAATGTTCCTCCCCTTTGCCTTCCTCCACCCACCAGGGAGGTTTGTCCAACAGCACCTCAGTCCACACTCAGTAACCACCTGCATCCATACACTCCCACCCTGTGTCCACATTAACGAGGCTCTCTGAGTAATTCCTGAGCAGCATCACCAGTGTCCTGACACTTACTCTGTGTCCTCCTAGAGCCCCCCGAGGACCTGTTGGAGAAACTGCCCTATGTGAGGGCAGTTGAAGAGGCTCCTTCTTCCTCCAGGGTAAGCTCCCCTTATTTATCAGAGATTAAAAGTTTGCTTCATTTCTTTCTTTTCCAATTGATTTCAGATCTGAAGATCTACAATGTTCAAGACAGCTGATGTATACAATTTTGCTTGGTTGGATGCATGCTGATTTGAAGCTCTTTCCCAACAGATAACTCATTCAAAAGGCCATTTAAAAAATGGCAACATCAGTTAGGAACTGTAGAGTCAGACACACTTTCCTCAGCAGAAAATTTCCCTCCTTGAAATAGACTTTTGTATTTGCTCCTCAAAGTGGACCTGAGAGATCTTCCAGGCAAAGATCGAGCCTTTCCCACAGCTGTCTTCTCTGGTTTCTTTTGGGGCCATTGACTGAACAACAGTTCCCCATTTGCTTTTCTGAGGACAAAAAAAGAGATGAAATACCTGTGTCCACAGAGCACAGGATGCTGAGATCCTTACACTGTTTTCTATTCTCTAATCACAGGTGGATTGGACAGCAAACAAAAGCGGTATGTATTCAGAGGTCACCCCTGTGCTGAGGAACAATCTAGATGATGAAGACGGTGGGACTCTCTTGCTGGCTTTGCTTGGAGAGACACCCTGTTTCAGGGTCCCTACAGGGATGAGGGCTGGGGGTGTAGAGCTAGAGACTGATTTCCCAGTAAAGAGCCATGCCCAAGATGTATGGTCCTGGAAGTAACTGCATCATTTAGATGATGTGGGTTTGTGTGTATCAGGGTTGGGGTGGGGACCATGTGTGAGCCTATGTGGTGTGATTGTGAACCTGCGTGCGTGAGCATGTGTGTGTTTCCTCAGGAGATATTTCCATCTTACACAGCACAATTCACCTCTCAACAAAGCTCGTCACCACTGCACACTGATTGTACACTACCTTGTTCTTCCCTCAACACAGCTGTTGCCCAGATTTGGTTAATATTCCTTTTCCTCAGAAGGAGATGGTGCAGAGATAAATGTTCTCAGCTCTTGACCTCCTAAGTGGAAAAGCCAAACTGAGAACCCAGGGGTGGGTCCCAATGTGGGTGCTCTGGATCCCTGACCTGCACTTACCACTCAGCCAAGGGATCCTCAGTCATGGAGCAAGGGAGTCCCTGCATCCGTATCCTTGGCTGGAAGTCCTAGCATCTCCAAAGGTCCAGACCTTGCCCTTCAGGTGGCCTTAGTGGCCACAGAATCCAGGGCAGCTATGGGTGGACTAATCAGGTGACTCTGGCACAGTCATTAATGTGAAATTCACCACAAGACCTGCATTCTCCTGGTCAGCTCCCAGATTCTGAGAGGTGTGAGACCCCATGTATACAGTACAGGTCATATCTGTCACTGCTGGTGTCATTGCTTAAAAAGGCCAAAAGCAGATAAGAATCAGGGAGCTATTTTATTGTATTGGATAACATTACCATAAGCCTTAGAATTGGTCAATTCCTGTAGTCCACACCCAAAGACTCAAAGTGGAACCTGACTGTTAGGCTGTACACTTCTCCTGCACAGCTGGGTTAGAGACAGGCTGTGCTCAGTCCGGGCTCCCTCTTCATAACGAAGTGCCCCACTTATGGAACAGCTCCCTAGAGTATGGACAGCCCCTGACTCACTGGGCATATGTATATTGTATAGAAAACAAAGACTGGGAGTAAAATATGATACGATTGATAGTGGCTGTATCTAAATGGTAGGATTTCAGTTTTGTCAAATCTTGTGTATTTGATTTTCTTTAAGACAAGTGATTAGTGAATAAATATAGCATATTTTGTCTAGGATGGAATTCAGTCCTTTAATAGAGGTTGCTGTTAATCAACTAAAAAATATTATACAATAGAAGACATGACAAATGCAGTAGCTGGCATTGTGGATGCTGGGGAAAGAGTGATCTGGGAAAAATCAAGAGACAGTGGCAATTTAGCAGAAGCTCAAAAGAGGCAGGATGGGTCATGGGTCTCTGTCATTGAAACAGAGCATGCATTTTAGTGTTTACCATTTTTTAGATCGACCCTTTCCTTCTGATTAGGCTCCCCTTAGCTAGAAAGCCAAAGCTCTGTTTTCATTTCCTTCCTCTTGTCCTTTGCCTTCCTTCATCCGCCAAAGAGGATGGCCCAACACCAGCTCAGCCCACACTTACTAACCTCCCACATCCATACACACCACCCCATGTCCTCATTGAGAAGAAAGCCCTTGAGTAATTCCTGAGCCGCATCACCAGTGTCCTGACAGTTACTCTGTGTCCCTCCAGCTGTTCCTGAGGATGTGGCAGATGACATGCACCATGATAGGACGGAAGAAAAGCCTCCCTGTATCCCCAAGGTAAGCTGGATTTTTTCTGGTCTGAGATAGAAATATTGCTTTATTTCTCTTTGAATAGAATTGAGTTATGAATATTTGAGGGTATTCCTTCCAGATACATAGAATTCCCTTGGTTGGGAGAATGTGGAGTGAGAGTCTATTACCAACTCATGGTGCCTGATTCCACAGGACATTACAATTGACAGCACCCATTACAGCCTGTAGAGTACGGAGCTCTCTCTCCTGCAGCGATTTTTCCTCTAGACAAAGAATTCTGTAATTTCCAGCCTAAATGGACTTGGAAGTTCCATCCTCCCAGCAAAGTTCTTGCCTTTCAGCCTGAGTAGGTTTGCTGATAACCCTTGCTGGGTTCCCTGGACCACTGTTTCTTATCAGGTTTTCTACTGTCAGCAAATGAACAAAAGACCTGAGCATCACTGTGATCTTATCCTCATAGTGTTGTCTCTTCTATAATTGCAGGTGGCCTTCACAGAACGTGAAAACGGTATGTATTCTGGAATCAGTCACTTCAGAAGGAAGAACTTTGAAGATGAGAAAGTGGGACATTCTTGCTGGTTTTAGTGTACAGGGCAAACTGATTCCAAATTTGTGCTGGGAATGAGAGTAGGGGTCCTGGTGATAGAAAGTGATTTACAAGTAATGGAACCAATTACTATAGTCCCAGGAAGAAGCTGTATTATGGTTAGGTGGTGTAGGTTTGTGTGCATGAGACTGGGTGTGTCTGTATGTGAAATGAGTGGTATGATTCTGTGTGTGTATGTGAACTTTTTGTGTTGTGTTTCCCTTGATTTATGTTCCCCTAAACATCACTGTTACTGGGGCCAACTTTCTAGAAAATATTCCCATCACCACTGCATCATGAATGGGTATGGATATAAAAGTAAATAAACTGTACACTTTCAGTGTGTGCATTGATTTTATACCAAGTGAGCCTCATTTAACCTGGAAAACAAATCCTATCACCACCCAGGCAAATGTTTACTGGATGATGATGATGATTATTATTTTTTGGCTGTGTTGGGTCTTCATTGCAGTGCGCGGGCTTCTCATTTCGGTGGCTTCTGTTGTTCCAGAGCATGGGCTCTAGGTGCATGGGCTTCAATAGTTGTGGCACGTGGGCTCAGTAGTTGTGACTTGCGGGCTCTAGAGCACAGGCTTAGTAGTTGTGGTGCACGGACTTAGTTGCTCCATAGCTGGATTCTTAATGAACAAAGCTGGGTTTCAGCATCCCTACTACTGGGTCAATTACAACTTCATTTAATAAGAAATCTCATCTCTTAGTAGGTCTCATAGCATTCTGAATGGTTATGATACATCTCTCTGCCACTTCCCTCATTCTAACTGTTTCCTATTAGAGCCTTGGGATGAGTCCTCCCCCCTTACCTGAAGCACCTAGTGCTAGGCATGCCTCCTTCCTTTTGCAGGGAGCCCATGCTTGTACCCACATGCCACACCCAGTTCTGGAGGAGTCCATGTTAGAAGGGGCCTTCAGGAGTAGATGGAGGAAATTCACTCCACCTTTCTCCTTTGAGGCTAATAATCACTATCGGATTCTGTGCTAAGGAAACGAAATGTCCTTCTCCTGTGGAAAGTCTGTCTTCCATCACTTGTGCCGGCCCTGTTTCTGTGTGCTGGGCAAGGAACACTGCATACAGTGCAGACAGAACCAAGAAATCTACCCCAGGGTGTGAGCTTTGGTTAGGTACTGGCTCCCTTCCCAGGAGGGCGGACAGGAGGTTGTGCTTTGCAAGGTGGGACAGAGAAACCAAGCAGTGTGACAAGAGCATCTCCTCTCATGTTGCTGTGCAAACTGCCAGATGAAGTAGGTTCTTGGTATTTTCTGAAGGCTTTTGCAAGCAAACAAATCTGGGAGTAAAGTCGATTAAAACATGGAAAGTTATACTTAAAATTTTTTTTTCGATAGTCCTTTGAGAAATACATACTTTAATAGAATATGATTGCCATATATGTGTCAATATTTTCCCCACCACAGTAAAAACTGAAAATGCTTCATTGTAAAATGTCACTTGTTTACCCAAGAGACTGTCTATGAGTAAAGTTGTTCTAGAAATCCTGAATCCCTAGGTCGTAGTTTGCTGATAGTTCTGAGGGGAACCCTGGTGTGCGATTCAGTGCCTGCTACTCACAGTGAGGCTCTTAAGAACTCAGAGACCCACCCTGTGGAACCACGTGTGAGGACAGGATTGGAGCCTCGGGCTGGACTTGAAGACGGAAATGCTTTAGAGAAGTGGAAGGAGATACAGGAAGGGCACCTGAGCCATGGGGAGTCAGGGGTGGTTTGTTTAGAGATCATGGAAAAGTGTACACCTGAGCACAGCCTGGGCCACACTTAGGATGCTATTGGTGCTTCTGGTTGAATGGGGAAGAGAAAGGACATCCCCCTCTTGCTTGAGTGAACTCTGGAGAGATGTCTTCTTTAAAGCCTGGGGAGAGGAGCTTCTCTCCCATTATCTCCTGATACCTGTGTACATTCGAGACCCCTCCTGCTTTCTTCTTTCCCTCTGTTGACTCCCTTTCCTTATTTTTCTTCTTTTTTCCCCTTTTTCCACTTTGTATTTATTTTACATATGTATAGTTTATTGTTGTAAAAGTACATATACAATGAAATCCAACGTCTTAACACGTTTTGAAATGTCCAGTCAGTCTTGTTGACTACATGCACCTTGTTGTACAGCATGTGTCTAGAACTTTTCCATTTTGCAAATAACACATTCTAACCTTGAACAGATACTTCCCATGTCAACCTCTTGCCAGCTCTTGGAACCACCCTTCTACTCTCAGCTTCTCGGAGTTTTCTTTCAGTTTTTGACCTTCTGTAACTGGCTTAATTCACTCTTACAAATGTCGTCCTAGTTCTTTCGTGTTGCTGCAAATGGCAGGATTTCCTTCTATTTCAAAGACTGAATGACCTTTCACTGTATGTATACACCAGATTTTCTTTATTAATTCATCTTCCCATGGATACTACGTAGTTTTCCTATGTTGTGTATTGTGTGTAATGCTGCAATGGACATGAGCTTTTAGATATCTCTTAGACATGCTTGTTTTATCTCCTTTGTATATAAACCTAAATCAGTGATTGCTGGATCTTATGATAGTTCTCTTAATAATTTTTGGGGGACTTCCATTCTGTTTTCCATAATGTCTACACCATTTTACATTACTACAGGGAACAAAACAGGGTACAGAAGTTCCACTTCTTCACATCTTTGCAAGCATCCATTAAGTTTCCTTCTTTCTTCTTCTTTTTTTTTTTTTTGCAGTACACGGGCCTCTCATTGTTGTGGGCTCTCCCATTGCTGAGAACAGGCTCCAAAAGCACAGGCTCAGCGTCCATGGCTCATGGGCCCAGCTGCTCAGCGGCATGTGGGATCCTCCCAGACCGGGGCACGAACATGAGTCCCCTGCATCGGCAGGCAAACTCTCAACCACTGTGCCACCAGGGAAGCCCTAAATAACTTTTTATATTACACATCCTAACAGGTGTGAGTGGTATCTCCTTGTGGCTTGATTTCCATTTCCCTGATGCTTAGCGATGTTGAGCAAATTTTCATATGTAGATTGACCACTTGTATGTCTTTATGGAGAAATGTCTAGTGAAGCTTTTTACCCATTTTGAAACTCAGTTATTTGCCCGCTTTTTTTTTGAAATTGACTTGTAGTAGTTTCTTATATATTCTGGATATTGGTCCCTTATTCAGATACAAGGTTTACACATATTTCCTCCCATCCTATAGGTTGCCTTTTCATTCTGTTGATTGTTGAAGAGGCTATCCTTTCTTCACTTGGTAATCTTAGAACCTTGGCAAAGATCAGTTGGCCATATATATGTGCATTTATTTGGCATCTCTCTATTATATTTCATTGGTCTATCTCACTGTCTTGATGCCAGTAGCAGACTGTTTTGACTACTGTGGCATTGTTATGTGTTTTGAGTTCAGGAACTGTTCATCTCCATCATTGCTCTTTGATCTCAAGATTGTTTTATCTACTTTGGGGGGGTTCCATATGTATTTTAGGATTCTGTCCGCTTCTATAATAATGACATGGAATTTTGTGGGTTGTTGCGATATGTGTACATCACTTTATGTAGTATAGAAATGCCAACAGTATTTAATAATCCAGTCTATGAACATGGTATGTCATTCCAATTACTTGTCTCTTCTTTAATTTCTTTCTGCAATGTCCTGTAGTTTTCAGTGTACAAATTTTCACCTCCTCCGAGGCCTTGTCCACTGCCTTCCTCAGGTCTTCTAGAGTCAGGGTTGAGAAGGATGGACTCATGGAGAGAGTGAAATCCCTCCCTCCCCTCTGCACCTACTCTCTGATTATGTCTAATACAGTTGTACTGGGCCATGCCCTTCACCTCTGTCAACAAGTGGGCCCCTTCCTGGGAATTCCTCTTGGATCTGAGTGTTGACTGTATTATTTCATTGTCCACAAGGACTCTCCCAATGCCTGGCATGGGTCCAAGAGCCCAAGATATACCTATACTCGAATGATCAGATCAGACCATCAAATTTTCTGCAGTAAAGAACAACCAGGAGTGGGGTGGCTGGTTGCTTCTTTCTCATCTTTGGATTTCTTATACTTGAGCTTTCCAGTTTGGTTGCCACTAACCAAATGTGTCTATTTATAAGTAACTTCATTCAAACAATAATTAACTCATTTTATTAAAAAATGCAAAAGACACATAATTGCTTGGTCACACTAGCCATATTTCAAGTGTGTCTGTAACATCTGGAATTTCAGGTTGGTAAGGTTGACGGTGAAAGCTATAAATGTGTCTATAGAAGTGAGGGTTTGAAAGGTGATTTTCTCAGCATCTCTCCCTCATTTGAAATTTTCAACTGTGATCAATATCTTATTGAAGGACTCTGTCTGCACAGAACACAGTGGAGTTCTGAGAACCTGGAGGGAATACCAGGGTGATGCTGTGTGAGCCAGCAAGTCGAGTAGGAGAAATGGGTGGGTCAACTTGTATAATAACTTTATGCTCCTGGTTGTGTTTGTACAGAATGCATGGTGGAGAGCATATATAGCAGTGATGCTAATGACGATTCATGTAGGGAACAACTCTCAGGTAGGATCTATAGCAAGACAATTACTAGAGAACTTGGGTTTCACCCACTTCTTTAGAAACTAAGGAAAGTGAATATGAAATCAGGAAGAAGAAGGAAATATGTGTAGAATTCTGATTTGCTCTTTCCAAATTTTAATGATATAATAGAGTTATTGTGTCCATGTCCTTTGTCTGTAGTGTGCTTATAGTCATCTTTTCTTGCTTTGCCGTTCAGAAATTTGGTTTCTCACAAGACTACTCTTTCATTGCTTTTTTACTGCCAAATATGAATGGTTCGTTTCTATTTGGTACCTGGAGGGTATTTTGCACCAGGGATTTTGGTTTCGTTTTTACATTCACGTATGATTGCCATATCCTATTGGAAACAAAACTCTCATAGTCATTTGACACTGGAGAAGAAGTTCTTATAGTGAGTGTCAGGTGGTGGATGAGACTTGAACTCTCTCCCTCTACACTTTCAGGACTTGTAGCTTCACCTTACTTTTGTCCTCACTGTTTATTCCTCATGGAAAGCGAGTACCCAGAGGTGGATGAGTCACAGAACACATGCTTCGGGATCACTGCATGTGCTCAGTCTCCTCATTTCAGCCTCAGCACCTCCCAAGGCTGATGTGCTGACATGCTTCCATTTGAGAGGGCTCCATATCCTGCTGCCCCTAAGGACCATTCATGGCCTGCAGGAATTCTAGAGGACTGTGTGAAGGGGCTGCTGGGCTCGCTTCACACACTGGCTCTCACAGCCCTGCTAACCTGGTCTCCTGGAGTTCACCAGGCCCAGGAGAGAGACTCAGGGCAGCAGGACCCAGGGTCACTGCTCTTCTTACAACCCTCTGCTCCTTCCAGACAGCCCTGCCCCTGCTCCCCGCACTCCAGTCCTGCCTACACTCGGACCTTTCCTCAGGCCTGTGTTGCTCTTATCCTTCCCAGTTCTTCCAAGGCTGGGGTAAACCCTGGCAGGTGCTGTGTGTTTATGAGGCTTCCTCTGCTGTAGAATTTTGTTCCAGTATTCCAGAGTAAGGGAACTGGGACAAATTACTTTTAACTCTAATTTTTCTTTCATCCTCTCTAAAGGGCTACGAGACTTACGGAGTTGTTTTGAAGTACCTAAGTTTAGCTCAGGCACAGGACACTTGAGTTGTGAAGTTGGTTGCATATCAAGACTATTGTGGAGAATGCTGCAGTGAACCTAAGTTCATCTCATTGTGATACTGATTTAATTTCCTTTGGATATATACCCAGAACTGTGATTGTTGAATCATATGATAATTCTGTTTATAATTTTATAAGGAACCCCCATACTCTTTTTCATAATAGGTGTACCATTTTACATTCCCACCAGCAGTGTACAAAGTTTCCAATTCCCCACATCTTGGCCTTAAACTGTTAATATTTTTCTTTATAATACATAGCCTAATAGGTATGAGGTGTTGATTTGCATTGCCCTGATGATTAGTGAGGTTGAGAACCTTTTCCTATATTTGTTAGCCATTTGTATGTCTTTACGGGAAATGTCTTATTTAAGTCTTTGCACATTTCTGAACCCAGTTATTTACCCTTTTTAATTTTTTAACATATTTTGCATTTGAGTTGTAGTGTTTTTCTTATATGTTTTGGACATTATCTCCTTTTCTGATATATGTTTTTAATCTTTCTGTAATTATATTTTTATGCTATTGACTGTTGAAAAAACTATACTTTCCCTATTTGTTGTCTTAGAAGCTTGGTGAATTTCATTTGGCCATGTATCTTTGAGTTTTCTTGGGGGTTATTTATTCTGGTCTTTAGGCCTATGTATCTGTTTCTATGCCAGTACCATACAGTTTTGAGTCCTGTGGCTTTGTAATGTGTTTTGAAGTCAGGAAGTGAGTAGCCTCCATCTATGTTCTTTGTTCTGAGGATTGTTTTGTCTGTTTGGAGTCCTTAGTGGTTCCATATGTATTTTAGGACCTTTTTTTTTCTATTTCTTTGAAAATGACATTAGGATTTTGATATGTATTACAATGAATTTATACTTACCTTCGGGTCGTGTAGAAATGTCAACAATAATAAGTCTCCAGTCTATGAATATGATATGTCATTTCAATGATTTGTTCCTTGTTTAATTCTTTTAGCAGTGGTTTGTAGTTTTCAGTGTACAGGCCATTTACCTTCTAAGGGCATTTTGTCCCTTCCTTCCCTGGATTTTTCAGAGGCAGTGGTCAGAAGGATGGCCTCATGAAGTGAGTGAATGTCCCTCCCTCCCTTCTGCACCTGCTCGCTGATTATGTCTAGCACAGGTGCACTGGGCCATGCTCATTACCTCTCCCCTCACCTGGAACATCTGTCGGGAATTCCTCTAGGATCTGGGTGTTGACATTACTGTTTCACTGTCCCCAAGGTCTCATGAGTGCCTGGCAAGTGTGCATGAGTCTAGGAAACACCTACAAATGAATCATCAAATCTGGCCAGCAAACTGCCCTGCAGAAGGTGTTGGGCTGCACCTCTCACGCCTGCAAACCCTGTACTTCCTCAGCCTGAGGGCTAAAGAAAGAGCCCGGAGTCAGGGACAGAGACATTCATGGTTTAATAGATGGGAGATGTTTCACGTCAGAAGCAAAGTGGTCCTGGTGAGACATCCCACTGTAGATAGCCGATGGCAGGCAGAACGCAGCAGCAGCAGTAGCAGCATGCTTCTCTCTGGGCGGAATAGGCAGGCTACCAGTTAAAGGGGGAGTTGACAGCAGATGGGCTCATCGGTTACCAGGGAGACCAGCAGAGGGACGCATCCCTCTTACCCCTTGGGCTACGTACTTCACGGGGCAGAGGTTTTCCTTTGGTAAACCATCAGCAAACAGCCATCTTGAATGGGTAGACCATACAGAGGGGAATAACCAGGGGAGCGGCGGTAACATCCTCCATATACTTTATATATATATATATATACACACATATATATATATATATATGGAGAGAGAGAGAGAGAGAGAGAAAGAGAGGGATGTGTATTACAGTGTGGTAGCCACTAGCTAGATGTGCCTGTTATAATTTATTTAATTCAATCAATGATTAACTCAATGTATTAAAATAAAACAAAATAAAATATCCAATTACTCACTCATATTAGTCACATTTTAAGTGTATCCATAAGTCTTGTAAATTCATTTTTGTGTTTCTACAGAATCAACTCTGGATAGCATTTTTGGCCGTGATGAGGAAGAGGATACAGGTAGGAACAACACTTAGGTAGGATCTAATGGCAGAGGGTTCCTGGAACTTTAGGGTTATATCTCCTGCTTTGGAGACTGAGGAAGGTGGATATGAAATCAGAAAGAAGAATAAAATATGTGTAGAGTTCTGACTTGTTTTTTTTTCATATTTTAATGATATAATAGAGAGAAATTGTGTCCTTAGACATGACTGTGCTCTATAATCACCTTTTCTTGATTCGCTCATCAAAAATGATCTTTTCCCCATGAGCTGCTCTTTCTTGTGCTTGTCACTGCCTAATATGGAATTTTGTTTTCTGGTTAGCACATCTAAGGTATTGTGCACAGGAGAGTTTGTTTTCTTTTGCATATTGACCTATGATGGACAGAACCTGTGGGTCAAAACTCTCATGGGCCCTTGAAACTTGAGACCAAGTTCTTCTAGAAAGGGTGAGGTGGTGGATGAGAAGTGAACTGTCTCCCTCTGCACTTTCAGGACTTGTGGTTTCACCTCAAGTTTTGTCCTCACTGTTTGTTCCTCTTGTAAAGGACAGTCCCAGGGATGGATGAGTCACAGAACACGTGCTCTGGGATCACTGCATGTGCTCAGTCTCCTTGAGCTCATCTCAGCCTCTGCACTTCCCCAAGGCTGGTGTGCTGACATGCTTCCATTTGAGAGGGTTCCACGTCCAGCTGCCCCTAGAGACCCTCCATGGGCGGCAAAAATTCTAGAGGGCTGTGTGAAGGGGCTGCTGGGCTTCTTCACATACTTGTCTCACAGCCCTTCTGACCTGCTCTCCTGGGCTTGACCAGGCCCAGGACAGAGACTCAGGGCAGCAGGACCCAGGGTCACTGCTCTTCTTACAACCCACTGCTCCTTCCGGACAGACCTGCCCCTGCTCCCCACACCCCAGACCTGCCTACCCTCTGACCTTTCCTCAGGCCTGCATTGGTCTTATCCTTCCCAGTTCTTCCAGGGGTAAACCCTGGCAGGTGCTGTGTGTTTATGCGGCTGCCTCTGCTGTAGAATTTTGTTTCAGTATTCCAGACTAAGGGAATTGGGACAAGTTACTTTTAACTCTAATATTGCTTTCATCCTCTCTAAGGGGCTAAGAGACTTACGGAGTTGTTTTGAAGTATCTAAGATAGCTCTGGCACGTGACCCTTACTTGTTTTGTGAAGTTGGTTGCATATCTAGGCTATTGTGGAAAATGCTGCAATGAACCTATGTTCATCTCATTTTGATACTGATTTAATTTCCTTTGGATATATTCCCAGAACTGTGATTGCTGAGTAATATGATATTTCTGTTTATAATTTTATAAGGAACCCCTATACTCTTTTTCATAATAGCTGCACCATTTTACATTCCCACCAGCAGTGTACAAAGTTTCCAATTCCCCACATCTTGGCCTTAAACTGTTATTTTTTTTTTCTTTATAATACACAGCCTCACAGGTATGAGGTGTTGATTTGCATTGCCCTGATGATTAGTGAGGTTGAGAACCTTTTCCTATATTTGTTAGCCATTTGTATGTCTTTTTCGGGAAATGTCTTATTTAAGTCTTTGCACATTTCTGAACCCAGTTATTTACCCTTTTTAATTTTTTAACTTATTTTGCATTTGAGTTGTAGTGTTTTTCTTATATATTTTGGACATTAGCTCCTTTTCTGATATATGTTTTTAATCTTTCTGTAAGTTATATTTTCATCCTATTGACTGTTGAAAAAACTATACTTTCTGGGCTTCCCTGTTGGCGCAGTGGTTGAGAGTCCGCCTGCCGATGCAGGGGACGCAGGTTCATGCCCCGGTCTGGGAAGATCCCAATTCCACGGAGCGGCTGGAACTATGTGCCATGGCGGCTGAGCCTGCACATCCAGAGCCTGTGCTCCGCAGCGGGAGAGGCCACAACAGTGAGAGGCACGCATACCACAAAAACAAACAAACAAACAAACAAAAACCTCTACTTTCCCTATTTGTTGTCTTAGAAGCTTGGTGAATTTCATTTGGCCATGTATCTATGAGTTTTCTTGGGGGTTATTTATTCTGGTCTTTAGGCCTATGTATCTGTTTCTATGTCAGTACCATACAGTTTTGATTCCTGTGGCTTTGTAATGTGTTTTGAAGTCAGGAAGTGCGAAACCTCCATCTATATTCTTTGTTCTCAGGATTGTTTTGTCTGTTTGGAGTTCTTAGTCGTTCCATATGTAGTTTAGGATCATTTTTTTCTATTTCTTTGAAAATGACATTGGGATTTTGATAGGTATTACAATGAATTTATACTTACCTTTGGGTAGTGTAGAAATGTCAACAATAATAAGTGTCCAGTCTATGAATATGCTATGTCACTTCAATTATTTGTTCCTTGTTTAATTCTTTCAGCAGTGGTTTGTAGTTTTCAGTGTACAGGCCATTTACCTTCTAAGGGCATTTTGTCCCTTCCTTCCCTGGATGTTTCAGAGGCAGTGGTGAGAAGGATGGCCTCATGAAGTGAGTGAGTGTCCCTCCCTCTCTTCTGCACCTGCTCGCCGATTATGTCTAGCACAGGTGCACTGGGACATGCTCATTACCTCTTCCTTAGTGGAACACCTGTCGGGAATTCCTCTAGGATCTGGGTGTTGACATTACTGTTTCAGTGTCCCCAAGGTCTCATGAGTGCCTGGCAAGTGTGCATGAGCCTAGGAAACACCTACAAATGAATCATCAAATCTGGCCAGCAAACTGCCCTGCAGAGGGTGTTGGGCTGCACCTCTCACACCTGCAAGCCCTGTACTTGCTCAGCCTCATGGCTAAAGAAAGAGCCCGGAGACAGGGACAGAGACATTCATGGTTTAATAAATGGGACATCTTTCACGTCAGAAGCAAAGTGGTCCTGGAGAGACATCCCACTGTAGATAGCCGATGGCAGGCAGAACGCAGCAGCAGCAGTAGCAGCATGCTTCTCTCTGGGCGGAATAGGCAGGCTACCAGTTAAAGGGGGAGTTGACAGCAGATGGGCTCATCGGTTACCAGGGAGACCAGCAGAGGGACGCATCCCTCTTACCCCTTGGGCTACGTACTTCACCGGGCAGAGGTTTTCCTTTGGTAAACCATCAGCAAACAGCCATCTTGAATGGGTAGACCATACAGAGGGGAATAACCACGGGAGCGGCGGTAACATCCTCCATATACTTTATATATATATATATATATACACACACATATATATATATATATATGGAGAGAGAGAGAGAGAGAGAGAAAGAGAGGGATGTGTATTACAGTGTGGTAGCCACTAGCTAGATGTGCCTGTTATAATTTATTTAATTCAATCAATGATTAAGTCAGTGTATTAAAATAAAACAAAATAAAATATCCAATTACTCAGTCACATTAGTAACATTTTAAGTGTATCCATAAGTCTTGGAAATTCATGTTCGTGTTTCTACAGATTCAACTCTGGATAGCATTTTTGGCCGTGATGAGGAAGAGGATACAGGTAGGAGCAACACTTAGGTAGGATCTAATGGCAGAGGTTTCCTGGAACTTTAGGGTTATATCTCCTGCTTTGGAGGATGAGGAAGGTGAATATGAAATCAGCAAGAAGAATGAAATATGTGTAGATTTCTGAATTGTTTTTTTTCATATTTTAATGATACAATAGAGAGAAATTATGTCCTTAGACGTGACTGTGCTTTATAATCACCTTTTCTTGATTTGCTCATCAAAAGTTATCTTTTCACATGAGCTGCTCTTTCTTGCACTTGTCACTGCCTAATATGGAAGTTTGTTTTCTGGTTAGCACATCTATGGTATTGTGCACAGGGGAGTCGGAAAGTTGAGGGCGGCAGCCTTATGTTGGAAGTCAGAGACCCACTTCTTCATTGCAGAGGTGGTACAATTGAGGCCCTGGGAGGTCGTGGAGATGAGAACACAGGGGTCTCAAGGTCACATCCCAACTCTGAATCTTCCCTTTCCTTTCCCATGGCCACCCCAACATGGCTGCTGCCCTTGGACACCACAATTCTACATGACAGATGATGACGTTTCTGACAAAGAGAGAAACATGCGGATGGTAATTTATTTCCTGTTGCAAGTCTTTTTCTCAGTTTTCTTTTTCAGATCCCTAGACTCTTCCTTGTAACCCTACCCCATCTC